>NC_064305.1:42494276-42798776 GCF_023373825.1 Bactrocera dorsalis
TTTTTCACACTTTCGCGAAACGACATCAACTACACATGTAAAATTTATTTGCTCTGATATGGCATTACTCAAAATTATTGAAACACCGATGATGGTGAAACTCGTCATATATACAGATTGACCATCCCCAACAACAAAGCAAGAACGTCTACAGGAGTGTTGTATCCATACAAAGAAAACGTGCCGTTATTGCATGTTTCCGTCAGACATCTTTACATTCTCTACCCAGGTTTTTAACAAATGAGAACAATTTCCGCTTGCTCAATACACTAACAGTCACATTGAACGTAGATGAAAAATGTAGAGTTGTTGACTTAATGTCTTTAAATGCCAAAAATTACTTACATTACTATCAGTTTATTTGTATAGTTAAGTCAAAAATCCATGTCTTCCATATTCAATCAAATTTTTTGTTTCTACTAATATTTTCCGTACTAACCTCAAAAGTGTGTATGTATGGCGTATTCTTTGCAAAGCTTTAACTAGCTGATACCGTGTATTGTATCCTTAATTCCTTCCTAGGCATCACGTCCTAAGCCAAGAAGCAAACGTTGGAATTCGAAAATTACATTGGCCCGACGCCAGGCAGTCATATCCAGCTTACGCGCTAAACATCTTTATCGCATGAGCAGGTACACTTTCTCCTCTTGTTAATATTCCCCAATATAATTGAAAAATTATAGAAAAAAATTACTTTTACAGAAAGTATTAAGTTTTCATACATACATATGTACCAAATTTTCATGCAAATATTTCTGCATACACATGCATTTGAAACTCACTGAAAATAAATTTAGTTTTGTGTTCCTTCAAATAACTAACCTAACTAATTAAACGCATGGTCTTTTTTATCTCAAGGTAAACTAGGGAATCGCCATAGGTTTTTTTCACCTAAATTGAAACAAACGGTGCGTATTTGATTACATTTTTATGAAGTGAGTTAATTATATCACTTCGACAGTTAGCAGAAAACAAAACGTGTGGCTATTCTTCAGTTTATAAAATATACGTTCTAGTAAAAATAAATTACTCAAACTTTTAAATCTACACTCATATTAGACATCGAGCCTGCAACATTTTTGCCAGATCGTACTATGAGCAATGGCTTCAAGAAGAAAACGTAGGTCAAGAGATAATGATTGAAGACTTGACTCAAACGTTTGAGGAATCGGAGAAATCCAAGAAGGAAGAAGAAGAGTCTGAAGGTAAGCCAGATCCACTTACGCAGCTAGTTACTACTTTCTGTCGTGGAGCGATGACCGAACGAAGCGGAGCTTTGCAAGAAGATTTACTCTATATGTCATACGCACAAATCGCTGCAAAATCCTGTGGAGAGGAAGAAGAAGAGGGGGGCGATGAAGAGGGTGGAGGAGAGGGCAATGAGGAAGGAGCAAGCATACATGTAAGTCAGCATATTACGACATTTGTTCATTATTATTAACTTTATATGTGCACATATTACTGACAAAGAAACATTTTATACTTTGACATGCTTCTAACTAAAGTGCACAATACATAAACTAGCGGTAATAAGCCATACTTATGTAAGAACTTTTGAGATACATTTAGTATATCTTTAGCATTTAATTAAGAGTATAACACAAATTGATTAAATTGCAGGAACAAGAAATGGAAAAACAGAAACTTCTATTCCATCAAGCGCGGCTCTCAAATCGTGGCGTTGCGGAAATGGTGCTGCTTCATATATCCGCTTCAAAAGGTGTGCCTTCTGAAATGGTTATGACAACATTAAATTTGGGAATAGCAATACTCCGT
Organism: Bactrocera dorsalis; assembly: GCF_023373825.1. Classification (NCBI taxonomy): domain Eukaryota; kingdom Metazoa; phylum Arthropoda; class Insecta; order Diptera; family Tephritidae; genus Bactrocera; species Bactrocera dorsalis. The sequence goes on from NC_064305.1 coordinate 42,496,053, forward strand.
GGTGGTAATATAGACATTCAGATGGGAATGTTGAATCACCTGAAGGAGAAAAAAGATGTGGGCTTCTTTACATCAATTGCAGGTCTTATGAATTCTTGTAGTGTATTAGATTTGGATGCATTTGAACGCAATACAAAGGCAGAAGGTATGTACATTAAAACTATGTATATTTTTATATATTATTATATTGCTCAAATTAGTTATATAATAAAAAGTCATTAGAGTATTCCATATTTTGCATTATAATAACAAAATAACTTTTTGGCTCAACTATTAATTTTGCAATGATTCTAAAAAACGCTGTTTATGATAACTAAAAACCATAGTCCTCACGTATTTCTTTGATATTACTTTAATATCTTCCATTAGTAAAAAAGCAAACAACGTGTTAAATTTAATTAATATATATGTACATGCAATAAATTTACATAGCAGAGGGTATAGGTTATGTGTATACAAAGATTTTCTAAGTAAACTTTTTTACATAAAATTTAACTTTAAAATAACTAAAACTTAATTCAAATAAATGAGTTAAATTTCACTTTAATAGTTAAAGCAAAAAATAAAAGTACGGAATTGCAAGCAATTTGTCAACATGCGTCTAAAACAGTTTAACATTGAAATAATTTATCAATCGATTGAAACCATTTTCGCTGTTTCTTAATTCGATGAACTATGTCAATGTCGTCGTATATCTCGTAAAGCTCTTCGTTCCACCGAATGCGATATTCGCCGTTGTCGATCCGCAAAGGACCATTAATTTTCCGCAGAACCTTTCTCTCGAAAACCCGTAACGTCGACTCATCAGTTGCTGTCCTCGGCCAAGCCTCTGCAACATATAGCAGGACGGGAATTATGAGTGACTTATAGAGTTTGGTTTTTGTTCGTCGAGAGAGCACTTTATTTCTCAATTCCGTACTCAGTTCGAAGTAGCACCTGTTGACAAGAGTTATTCTGCGTTGAGTTTCGAAGCTGACATTGCTGTTGGTGTTAATACTGGTTCCAAGACAGACGAAATTATCTACGACTTCGAATTTATGACTGTCAAGAGTGACAATTGCTTTTTTGATAAGAAATGTTTTATCTTGCCTCCTTTTCACCACCAGACCCATGTGCTTTGCTTCTTTATTTAGTATGGAGAAGCAGAACTAACGGCGCGGGTGCTGAGGCCAATGATGTCAATATCATCGGCGTACGCAAGTAGCTATGCACTCTTATAAACTATTGTGCTCTGCAGCTCGAATTACTTTCTCTAACAGTAAATTGAAGAAGGCGCACAATAGGGATTCGCCTTGTCTGAAATTTCGTTTGGCCCTGAGAGATCCTTCCCGATCCTGATGGAGATTATGGTATTGCTGTACGCCAATTTGCATAGCCGTATTAGTTTTGCGGGGTACCAAATTCAGACATAGCGGCATAACAGTTCGTGCTGTGAAAAATAGCTTTGAATTCGACGAACAGGTGTTGTGTCTATTCCGTTTTCACTGGTAATTTCCCTGAGTTGGCGTTTTGTGAATGTCTGGACAGTTGTTGATTTCACACTAATAAAGTCCAGTCAGTTTGTAGACGGTGGGCTTTAATCTTTCATACAATACGCTTGATAGAACCTTATACGCGATATTGAGAGGCTTATCCCACGGTCGTTGGCGCAGATTATGGGTCTTATTTGGCAGAACACACATCGTTTAGCCGTATTAGTTTTGCGGGGTACCAAATTCAGACATAGCGGCATAACAGTTCGTGCTGTGAAAAATAGCTTTGAATTCGACGAACAGGTGTTGTGTCTATTCCGTTTTCACTGGTAATTTCCCTGAGTTGGCGTTTTGTGAATGTCTGGACAGTTGTTGATTTCACACTAATAAAGTCCAGTCAGTTTGTAGACGGTGGGCTTTAATCTTTCATACAATACGCTTGATAGAACCTTATACGCGATATTGAGAGGCTTATCCCACGGTCGTTGGCGCAGATTATGGGTCTTATTTGGCAGAACACACATCGTTTAGCATGCTTTTATCCGACGAAGTATTTGATACACTCCTTCGTTGAATCGCTTAATGACATGGTATGGTCCTTCCCAACTACGCTTTAATTTTAGAAACATTGCTTCTTTCGTTGTGGGTTATATATCAATACCCAATTTCCTCTAATCTCTCAATGTTCATTGGCTTGTCGTATTTTACTTTCCTTTTATCACTTATAATTTTTGTGTGCTGTCTTACCATAGCATTTAACCACACCATTATTTTTCTTACTTTCTAATACAACCATCAACGACTCATAAGTCCTTGAGTCACAATTTGGAATATTTTGTAATATTTCCGCTGCAGATCCTTTTAACGCAATGCAGTTACTTTATTTTCACTGTTCCAGTTATTTGCTGATGCAGTTTTTTTCGAATTGAAGCTTAAAACGGAACTAAGCCATCAAGGGATGGATGTTTTACCTTGGCAGAGACTGCTAACATAATTGACCGATTTAATTATAGCTCCCGGAGACGACCTTTCAATTCATCTAATTGATTTTTAATTTTATCCCACTTTCCGAAATCTGTGAGGACACCTTTGTAATTTGTGAGATCACTTGCGGTATCCGTGCCTTCTGTTCTTTCAAATTTGAGGACACTTATGCTGATATATTATATTTGCATCTTGCGCTCCTAATTGTGCAGCGTAATGCACTGACTACCTCTTTTGTAACTGCGAGGACATTTGGGATTGTTGTACCAACATTTGTGATGACATCTGAGACATTTGCGTTGATATTGCAGCAACAAACATGTTCAAGTCTCTAACCTTTGATAAATCTTGAGCGTTTTTTTAATAATATATTCCTCTAAACTAATTGAAACACATATTCCCTGACATCGAAGTTTCCATGGCATATATTCCCCGACATCGAAGTCCATGGCTTCTAGTAACCGTGACTGTAATTCGGATTTTACTCCAATTGTCGCCAAACTGCGTTGTTACATCTCATTTATAAGCTTCAAATTGGCAAACTTTGCTATTTTCGTATAATTATAATCAATTGTAACGGATTTGTCGATAAATAAAAGTCCCAATATAATAACTATACATTTATCTCTATTTCTTATTCAAAAACCCCAAGCTATTTACACAATCCGGCAGCACTCATACTACTGTATTATTGTAACCAAAACATCGCCACTCGAACAATCTGGTAACTACGAATCGCTGCCTAGTTAACTCTTGTAATTTATCGTCGATTCGATTTTGCTCTAGCATTTGTGTTCGCCACAATATCTACACTTGTGGCCACGCAAACCTTACCATTAAAATTTTCAAGTATTTAACACATTATAACGGTACTTTTTGCGGTATAGATTTGCGGTATAGAATATTGTTTTTTTTTTTTTTAAATAAGTTAATGACATGTTATTTATCAAAAATTAAAAAAAAAACACTTTCAGCTATAAACAAAATCTTTACTTAAAAAAAATAAAATCGGCGGTTTTTGTATAAGCACAGAAAAGCTAGTACGTGTTTTGCCCATTATACGTATTAAATTAAAAACTATAATTATAATTAGATAATAAAATTTAATTTACCTAATAAAAAAAATTGAAGAACATGGCGAACAAACGAAAAACCCCGAAAAAAATTTAAGAAAGTGTAGTAGTAAGCTTTGCGTGGTCACAAGTGTATTCAATCAAACTATGCCAACGTCAACATTACAATTTTTCGGTTGTATTCGGCACGCTACTTCGCGCCAGAGATAAAGATATGCCCAACACATCTCTCATTTGAAGTGAAAAAGCAATTGCTAAACGTCAAAACGTCCTGAATTCCATCAACTGTTCAAGAGTATTTGACGTTTAGAAATTGGAAACGAAAGATGGAAATCTTACCAAAAACAAAAAAAATTTGTAAAGGAGGGATATGCTGTCTCGTTGAATACCATTAATAACAAATGTAAAACAATAAAAATTATTTAAAAAAAAGTGAAATTTAAATATACTTCTTGAAACACTTTGTAATGTATGTTTCTTATTATTAATTTTCAATGAAAAATTATTAAAAACATTTATTAATTAAGAGCTAACGATCTTAAATGCTTTTATTAAAGTTGAAAGTTCAAAATAATAACATAAGTAGAAGTAGTACTAGTTTATGTAAATAACTTTACTTTGAATATATCTTACTGTTTAAATTCTTTGGATATTTGTCATAAATTATAGGGAGAATACATCTAATTCTGTTTTAACACGATTTATGATTTGAAAATAATTCTTTTTTTAAGTTTTTTAAACAATTTTATTCTAGTTAGCACTATTTAAAATTTTTTTAGCTTACATTTTATTTGTCAGATTTAACTTTTGCGAAATATGTTCATATCACTAATTTAGAGGAATACAATCAATGTTTATTAGTCAGAGCAATTGTAAAAATCCAAAATTTAAGAGAGCATTGAATGCTCTTTTTACACATTTTTTTTCTGGAACCAATCTAACGTGTAAAAACAGAATTAAGAAAAAATTGCTGTCTTATAAAGAACCTCTTTCCTACAAACACCTTTCAATTCCTTCGTGTCTTAATTTACTTTCACGGATGTGCAAACATACATAAGTATATTTTATTATTGGCTTATTAATATGTACAAGATTTTCATAGAATGGTCTCATATTTTATATAATTTTTTTATCAATTTCTTTTTTTTCTGCTAAGTTTACTTCCTATTATCGGTGCTAGCTCGGTTCAGTCCCCGCTTCTGCCTGAGTTATTCATTTATTATGTGAATAAAAAATTCGAAATTATATGTAATATTGAGCAAGGTTGCACAATATATCATATTAATAATTTTTGCTCATAAGATGCTACACTTTTCAATTACTTTACTTGTTGTTAGAATTTTCTCCACCATGACCTTAGGAGTGCAATTTACAAGTGGTTAGTAATTTACTTGTTTTCCTTATCTTTCATCAGAAATCTTAAAATTATTATGCATAATGGTGGGAAACTACTTACTTATTTTTACTTTTCGTCATATCGTTATATTTTGTAGTACATTTCCTTTTTCATTTGGTGTTATAATATTTTATTTTATATCAATTGTATTTGTGCATATTATGTATACGCTTTATTGTTCGGGTATAATTTGAACACAACACGCGCATCTGTTGTATATTTATCTAATTACACCTTCGTCCTGGCCCTGGTTTATGATTTGGCGTACAAAAAAAATAATTACCTCGCATGTCCCTACGTCCCCAACCTAAATACACAATCAAACATTTTTGCAACAAAGAGTACATTCCAAGTGCGGGTGCAGGTCTTGGTGTAGGTTCGGAAGGAGCTGCTGGCGAGAAAAACATGCATGATGCTGAGTTTACTTGTGCATTGTTTCGATTCATTCAATTGACTTGCGAAGGGCACAACCTAGGTAAGTATATCCGGAGAAAAAGAAGTTATTTGTATTTTAAAAATTAAATATTTTGGCAGATTGGCAAAACTATTTGCGTACGCAGGCGGGCAACACAACTACAGTCAACGTGGTGATATGTACTGTTGATTACTTACTACGTCTACAAGAATCCATAATGGACTTTTATTGGCACTACTCTAGTAAGGAGATCATAGATCCAGCAGGAAAGGCTAATTTCTTCAAAGCAATTGGTGTGGCAAGTCAAGTATTTAACACATTGACTGAGGTCATTCAAGGTCCATGTACATTAAATCAACAAGCTTTAGCGCATTCTCGTTTATGGGACGCTGTTGGGGGTTTCCTCTTTCTTTTCTCGCATATGCAAGAAAAATTGTCAAAGCATTCTAGTCAAGTGGACTTATTGAAAGAGCTACTTAATTTGCAGAAAGACATGATTACTATGATGCTTTCTATGCTCGAAGGAAACGTTGTCAATGGTATGTTCATTTAAAGTGTAATAACCTCCACGGAGGAATCATTTTCCTCCTTTTTTACCTCTTATATAGAAGTTTATGTTTATATATTCGATTGCATGCATGTTCTTAAAAAATATATACACTAAAAACTGTGGATTATAATTTACATTAAATGAAAATAGTAAAGAATAAAATATTCGATTCATTACAGGTACAATCGGTAAACAAATGGTGGACACACTGGTCGAGTCGGCTGGCAATGTAGAATTAATTCTAAAATACTTCGATATGTTTTTAAAATTGAAAGACTTGATTGAATCTCCAAGCTTTGCGGAAATTGATATTAAAAATGAGGGATGGGTGACTCCAAAAGATTTTAGGGATAAAATGGAGCAATCTAAGAATTACACACCGTTAGTGAAATTTAAATTGTCAAATGGAATTACATTTTTATTCTAATCTATTTTGTTTTACAATTGTAAACAGAGATGAAATGGACTTTCTTTTGGCATGCTGTGAACGTAACCACGAAGGCAAAATTGACTATGGCGATTTCGTTGATCGTTTTCATGAGCCATCAAAAGAGATCGGTTTTAATTTAGCCGTATTGTTAACGAATTTGAGTGAACATATGCCGAATGAGCCTCGTTTAGCCCGATTTTTAGAGACAGCTGGATCGGTGTTAAATTATTTTGAACCTTTCCTTGGCCGTATTGAGATTTTGGGCAGCTCCAAGCGCATCGAGCGCGTATATTTTGAAATAAAAGACTCAAATATTGAACAATGGGAAAAGCCACAAATTAAAGAGTCCAAGAGGGCATTCTTCTATTCAATTGTCACTGAAGGTGGAGACAAGGAAAAATTAGAAGCTTTCGTTAATTTCTGTGAAGATGCTATTTTTGAAATGACACACGCCTCAGGTTTAATGGCAACTGACGAAGGTGGTGGTAATGTTAAACGGGATACTGCCTACAGTTCCTATATGAGCGAAGAAGAGGAAGAACGTGCCGCACGGGATCCTATACGACGGACCATGCAAGCTATCAAAGACGGTCTTAAGTTCATAGTGCATATCCTAAGTCCATCAAATATAAAACATCAAATTGGGGTAATGCAAACCAAGTCGGTGCCAGAACTTATTATTGGATTCTTCAAAATGATATTTTATATGTTTTATTATACTGGCTACGGAAATTTCTGTGTAGTTCGTTACTTTTTCGGAATTCTAATGAATCTAATGCGTGGCCCAGCGCCGGAAGAAATCGAAGCTCCACCAATGGAGGAGGAAACATTTGGTAAAATGTTGCCAGCGTTACCTATTGAAGAACCTCCGGGACCAGTGCAAGCATTTGGACTTGAATTAAACAAAGAAGAAAATGGTCAGTTTAAAGTAACAGTTCGTGAATCACCTGGTGGTAGTGGTAACTCTTCATTAGAAGAAACGGGTGAATCAAGTCCAGAAGAGGGAGGAACAGCTGCTGATCAAGCGGTAGAGAATGAATCGTATCAACTTCAAGAACCAATATCAATCGTTGATTTACTAGGAGGAGAAGCTGCTAAAAAAGCAGCACAAGAACGGCAAGAGGCACAAAAGGCCCAAGAAGCGGCTATGGCTTCAATTGAAGCCGAAGCTAAGAAAAAGTCATCAGCAACTGCTCAAGAAACACCAGCGGTTAATCAAATTGACTTTGCCCAGTACGCACATCGTGCCGTTAGTTTCCTCGCACGTAATTTTTATAACCTTAAATATGTTGCATTGGTTTTAGCTTTTAGTATAAATTTTATGTTACTCTTCTATAAAGTAACATCTTTTGGTGATGATGAAGAGGCTTCAGGTGACGATGAACTTATTCTTGGTTCTGGTTCTGGCGGTAGTCTAACAGCATCCGGATTTTCTGGAGGTTCAGGAGATGGTTCTGGCGATGGTGCAGGCGACGAAGAAGACTTACCAGAACTAGTACATGTTGACGAAGATTTCTTCTATATGGCTCACGTCATACGCATAGCTGCTTTTTTACATAGTTTAGTCTCTCTAGCAATGCTGATTGCTTACTACCATTTAAAAGTACCTTTAGCCATTTTCAAGAGGGAGAAAGAGATAGCTCGTCGATTAGAATTTGATGGTCTCTTCATTGCAGACCAACCGGAAGATGACGATTTTAAATCACACTGGGACAAATTAGTTATTTCTGCTAAGTCATTCCCCGTTAACTATTGGGACAAGTTTGTGAAAAAGAAGGTGAGACAGAAGTACAGTGAGACATATGACTTTGATTCAATCTCGAATCTACTTGGAATGGAGAAAAGCGCTTTCATGGCTCAGGAGAGTGAGGAAGGTGGATTGGTGAAGTACGTAATGAATATAGATTGGCGTTATCAAGTATGGAAAGCAGGGGTTACATTTACCGATAACGCTTTCCTATACTCGCTGTGGTATTTCTCATTCTCAGTGATGGGCAACTTCAATAACTTTTTCTTCGCAGCCCATTTACTCGATGTAGCCGTAGGATTTAAAACACTTCGCACCATTTTACAATCGGTCACTCATAACGGAAAACAACTTGTTCTCACTGTAATGCTACTAACAATTGTAGTATACATTTATACAGTAATTGCGTTCAATTTTTTCCGCAAATTTTACATACAAGAGGAAGATGAAGAGGTAGATAAAAAATGTCATGACATGCTGACTTGTTTCGTATTCCACTTATATAAAGGAGTGCGGGCAGGAGGAGGAATCGGTGATGAAATTGGAGATCCCGACGGAGATGACTACGAAGTTTATCGTATCATTTTTGACATCACATTCTTCTTTTTCGTTATTATTATACTTCTAGCCATTATTCAAGGTTTGATTATAGATGCTTTTGGTGAGTTACGTGACCAACTTGAATCGGTTAAAGAAAATATGGAATCAAATTGTTTTATATGTGGCATGGGAAAAGATTTCTTTGACATAGTTCCTCACGGTTTTGATACCCACGTGCAAAAGGAGCATAATCTTGCAAACTACATGTTTTTCTTAATGCATCTAATCAATAAGCCGGATACTGAATACACTGGTCAGGAGACTTATGTATGGAATATGTATCAACAGAGGAGTTGGGACTTCTTCCCAGTAGGTGATTGCTTCCGTAAACAGTATGAAGACGAGCTATCAGGAGGTGGTGGAGGTAGTTAAACAAAACATTTATTCATATGTTACATCATTGAGAATATTATAGAAAGCACTGATCTTTCAATCATAAATAAAATATTACGATTTACTCTTTGTAAATAATTACTCTTTATTGAATGATAATATTTTATTGAAATTATATTTACAAAGTATACCTAAAGTTGAAAAAATTATAATTTTTAATATCGAGAGACTTAGGAAAATGAAAAGGTCTGTATAACTACACGAATTTGATATCAAATAAAATATGCACTGAGTTCAAAAAAGTTAGATCAAATTTCTACTCAACCATAAGATCTGAAGTAGCTGGACGATTTAACCGAAGATTACGCGGTTATTCCTCTTTTATTTAATAAACGTAGTTTATCAACTTATAGTCAAAAAATTTTAGTTAAATAAAATATGAGGTTGCTGATAAACACCGTGATGAGAGACCTACGACTGAGACAAACACCGACAATGTGACTCGTCTGCGCAAATTGGTTCAATAATTTTTTTTTAAATCGACTCAGTTCTATTACTTTCCGGACAAGCCCTGTACTGTTTGAGAGCTTTTCTATGCTTCTTCTTCACATATATGTACGTCACATGATGGCGGTTATGGTACAATATGTTTTCGTAACAATTGTCATAGCCTAACCTGAAAAGTAACGGTAAAATCTTGTCGTAATCCCGTATTCTATCATTCTTGGTTTGCCAGCGTCTCGCAAATGTGTGACTAATTCTACTCCAGAATAAGTTCCTCAATTTCTGAGGCGACTATGTGTCGCAACATTGCGACTCTGCTGTTGAATGAAGTCTGATCATAATAGCGCTGACTGTATCCATTTGCTTAATGCCGTGCTCGGCATGAGAGGAATTGCTAACCCCCCCATCATTTTGCTCGAGATGTCATTGGAGTTTTCCTCCCTTCTCTTTAATGGAAGGCAATACTGGGGACCGGATTTAGCTTCAACTCTGTATGATTTCTAATCCGTGGTAATAGGAAGAAACGGAAACGTTTTAAGTGTCAGAGACGCAACCACTGAGCTCTTTTTAGTAATACTTTGTTTCTGTGCATTTTCACTTAGAATGCTCATGCTGCGAAATTTCCATTTTTTCTGAGTTTAGTTTGCTTCTTATGTATAACTCTAAAAGCCTTGCTAACATTTTTAAGAGAAATGAGGAAAGACTAATTGGTTTGAAATCTTAAGAGTTGGTATGTGAGCTTTTGTCCGCCTTTGGTATATACATATATAACCTATACTTTCCTCCACAACGATCAAATATATTTGAATTACATTGCCTCTTTATAGTTGTTAATTCAATTTTTATGTAGCTGTGGGATTGCTGTAACTGATCCGGGAGAATACCGTTCAGTCGCGAGAGTTGAAGGGCTTGCAACTGCCTAACATCCAATGTACATTAATCTCAGACACTATGTCTATAGGAATGGACACTGTCTCTAATTCGCTGCCTAGTACATACTCCATCGAGTGGTTTTACAGAGCTGCCTTGGAAGTCAGAATTCATTAGCTCGCCTAAAGGCTCTTCACTTGGTACAGTCCAGTTATAGTTTGGCTTCTGAAAGTATCCACTATTATGCACCGATTGTGCCATTATTTTCTTAAGTCGAGACGCTTTCATCGTATTCTCTTTTGCTTTCCTTATTTATATTCAATACGCCCTTAGGAGGTTAAAATAGTTTTTCCACCAATCTTTTCTTTGGTATAGATTGGCTAAATTAAATTTCTTCCTGCTATCTTTCTGTAAGTTCTTAAGTACGGGATACCACTGTGGGGGCCTACTTCTTTCCTCACTTTCCTCTATTTATTAATGCTGTCTAATACCGTGCTGTTCCACGCTGTGTGGTGCGTATTGGCATCCGTAAGCTCCGTTCGAGGATGGTCCAGATGGGGATTTTTACCGACCGTGGTATGAAATTCCTCTCCTTTGCGTTTGGAAGATCAGCTTCTCGGCCTCTAAGACAGATCAAATACATTTTCGTATATAACTCTTATCTTAGAGACTTCGCGTCTGCTACTATCTGCCCCACGTGAGACCGACGGGAATCTCCGAGAGTGTGCGTGGGCATATGTGTTACGAAAATTTGGCGCGGGTATAGGAAGGTTAATGCAGCGAATAATACAACCACTTTATCTTTATCAAAGGATGAATGCTTTACTTCGGTGTTGACTTAACTTTATATAAAACTAAGGAAGACTAAGAATGTAATGTTTTGACAATTGAAAACGCAACTGCTACATTCAAATTAAAATCAGGTGTAACGAATATTTTATATATTTTTCGCAGTTTGTAGATCTCAAAGCTATGGAATTTTTTCAGATGTTAATTAAATTTTATATCAAATAAGTAAGGAATGCTAAGTTTGGGTGCAACACCAAAACTTTTTATTAAAGTTGGTTGCGAAAATTTAATGTACATATATACCTTTAATTCAGGAGTTTAAGTTTACATTGATTACACTCATATTCAGTTTGTGGTTAAAAAACTATTTAATTAGGGATTAAGAAAATACTTAATGCCATTTAAATATCGCACATATTGACTTAAACAGATAGATTTAAACTCTTCTGGAACTTAATTAAATTATCTTACATATTAATAGACTTATGCAGTATAAAGTCAGCAGTGTGAAATTTAATGCTTTTGAGATATTTATTATGGAGGATGGAGTCATGTGTTGAAGTTCACACAAATGAGAAATGTTCTCTGAGCGCCATTCATCTAGGAGTGATCAGAAAAGATTATTTTACTTATGGCTCAAGCAGCTCACGGCTTCCAGCCTTAGACCAAGTATCCTCTGTGATATGAACTTAAAAATGTACAAAACTGGATTTCAGTGTTAATAGTTGTCAACCCTGTCAGTTTTTAAAACTTTGTAAAACGGAACTTCCTTCTTCTGGATTGCACTACCATCGAGTACAGACGTGCATTTATATTCGGTATTGTACAATACTCTATTTTAATACATAGGTAATTATAATGAATTATAATTAAATAAATACAAACACAACACTCAGGGTAGCCAAATAACATCCGTTTGATGGCGAGCCTAAGAGAGAAAGCGAAACATTCCATCGCCAGAATTGTGCCCTGGGTTTGGAACCCGCTACGTAAAAAACACTAATAATGAAAAGATGAAAACAGCTCCGCATGAGAGACCTCCCTTTTGCTGATGCAAACGTGTAAAAATCCCGATTTTGACATCATGGCGGGAGCAGACCTCATAGGTGCGTAATATCGTTGTTCTCTTCCATCGGGACGTGGGCGCAAATCAGCGATATGTTAAATAACTTCGCTTTGATGCGGATTGTGGCTAGACCTTCATTCACCGGAGTGCATGACAGTAGTCGGCGACGATGTATCTCTCCCATCACGAATCCCACACCGAATTCGCGCTACTCTATATGACAACTATAGTAATTGCCACAAGGACCTACTCGTCTCTGTCCTCGTCCCGTCCATTGCACTTCTTCGACGGTGGAGATGGCAGCCTTTATTTTCACGATGACATCAACCAGCTGGACAGCGGCACCTCCTCAATTAAGGGACCAGGCATTCGAGGTGCATGCCCTGTTTTTGACTGTTTCTTGGGGGCGTTTTTTACGTGGCGCTCGCCTTCAAAGGATGTTCTTTGGCTACCCACAGGATACTTAGTCTAAAGCCGGTCCCAAGTGAATGGAAATCGGAGAACTTACCTCACTTACATGAACTTCTACACATGACTCCATCCTCCTTTACATAACATTTACTAAAGTAGTCATATAAAGGAGCGAAAATTCGATGTGGGATGCCTGATGGGAGAGAAACTCCGTCGCTAAGTCGTGACATTCACCGCAGTGGATGAATGTCTAGGCACAATCCGCATCGAAGATCATCAACTAATCGCTGATTTTCACTCACCCCCCGACGGAATAGAAGGACGCTTGGAGCGTACTTATGAGCGCTACCTCCGCCACGATGTCAAAATCGTGTTTGACCTCTTTAACGTCAGGGTGGGCAACCAGATCAATCATATTGTGATAGACGGAAGACACACCACTATATTTTTGCAGCCAAGGTAAGCACCCGCCTCAGTGCAGCAAAAAACGTAAGTCTACAAATACAAGGGAGGCTCGACGTCGAGAGTTGCAATACAATAAGCAGCCGAACGATTTTGTACTCGACTGCACTCCTGCTCTCTGAGAGCACTCATCAGCAACGCGGGAAACCATTGATTTTCGGTAAAGGCAAAAGAACAACTGGTACGATGAGGAGTGCCCTGTCGCAGTGGAGGGAAATGGGAGATGGGAGAGATTCCGAGAGTTGAAAAGGGAAGCGAGACGCATTTGCAGACAAAAAAGAAAGAGGCCGAAGTGTGTGAGTACAAAAAGCTTAACAGCTGGCCGACAGGGTAGTGCTCGGAAATTCTATGAAAGGATGAGGCGACTAACGGAAGTTTTCAAGAACGAAGTCTTCCCTTGTAGCACCCCCAAAGATGATCTAGTGACTGATGCCCAGAGCATAATAAAATTATGAAGGGAACACTTCTTCAGCCTGCTGATCGGCATTTAAAAAATGAAACCTGGAAATGGTGAACCCGGTTTTCCAATCGATTGCGATAGAGCGGACGTTTCATTGCTCAAACATGAAGAATCGGGAAGGACTTTTCCGAACCGTTCGATACCAAACGTGGCTTCAGACAAGGCGACTCCGCATCGTAGGACTTCTCAAATTTACTGCTGGAGAAAATAAATCGTGCTGCAGAATTTAATCAAGCTGGCCAATCTTGTATAGCTGCTGATGCATGCCGATGATATTGATATCATTGGCTTAAACATCCGCTCCATTATTCTTGGTTTCTCCAGACTGGGTAAGGAAGTGAAGCAGATGGGTAATGAACGAGAGTAAGACGAAATATGCCCTGTCATCAAACAAACGTCGCACCTGCGACTTGGCCACTGTTAATAGTTATAACTTCGAAGTCGTAGATAGTTTCGTCAATCTTGAAATTAGTATTAACACCAACAACGTTGTCAGCTTCGAAACCCAACGCAGAATAACTCTTGCCAACAGGGGCAACTTCGGACGGGGTAAGCAATTGAGAAGTAAAGTCCTCTCCTGACGAACAAAGACCAAACTCTATAAGTCACTCATGATTCCCGTCCTGCTATATGTTGCAGAGGCATGGACGATGACAACATCTGATGAGTCGACATTACAAGTCTTCGAGAGAAGGGTGGTCTTAAATTAATAGATTTCAAAGAACATATTTTTCCTGACTAATTACAATATTAAAGAAACGACAAAAAATATATTAATTTAAAATGAAGTGAGGACTTTAGAATAGTTCAGCGAATTTAAAGACAGCGGCTACGCTGCCTAGGTGATGTTGTCCGAATGAACGAAAACACTCCAGCTCTGAAAGTATTCGACGAAGGTCCCGCCGGGGGAAGCAGGGGAAGAGGAAGACCTCCACTACCTTGGAAGGACCAAGTGGAGAAGGACCTGGCTTCGCTTAGAATATCCAATTGGCGCCACGTAGCGAAAAGAAGAAACGACTGGCATGCTCTTGTTAACTCGGCTATAATCGCGTAAGCGGTGTCTACGCCAGTAAAGAAGAAGGAGAGGAGGACTTTAGACAATTAACTTATAGCATAGTCGATATAGATCGTATTGGTAATTTTTTTTATATAAATAGGGTTCTCTTCACAACCTAAGTATTTATGTACATACATATTGAAATGATTTAACGATTTATCTTTTACTTTTATACTATGTGTCATAATAAGGTGTTACATATTTAGAAGAGAACTGTTACTAAGCACCACTCAGTGGTTATTAGTTACTAAATCATCTGAAGTTACGAAATAAAGTTGTAAATTTTGGCTGGAAGTTGTTCAACAGATATAACCGCGTACTGAACTCCTGCGCAAATCGAGCCTACGCTTTCACATGTACACATTACATCGTTAATTTGACGTTCATGCGAGCAATTTGTATCATATTGCTACAAAGTGTAATATTTTTTTTCACACGTTGAATGTATCACCTAAAACTAATCGAGTTATATAGGGGTTATATATATAAATGACCAGAATGATGAGACGAGTTGAACTCCGAGTCTGTCCGTCCATCACTCCGTTCAAGTTGTAACTTGAGTAAACGAACAGTGTCTTTGAAGTATGCCACCTTATGATCAAAATTTGTCCAAATCAAACCAAAACAGTTAAAGCTCTGGGGAATATGTGAACCCGAGTGCCCATAGTTGCGAAAACTTGACCTAGCCAAAGGATTTTCGAACACTCGACTGCCTTTACTCTATTGGATTGGTGGTTGTATGTGAGGAGCCCTGGTAAAACCTTGGGACCTTTTTATTAGTCTGTGAACTTTTAATTGCATGCAGTATTGGCAAGACATATAAAATCAGGTCAGTGCTATGAACTACAGTCGATATCGGTTATATGCAATTGTTATAATATAAAAAAAAATTTGCAAACAGGCGGTAATTGCAAACAAGCGGTATTCGCTTATATGCAAAATATATGCATATACACAACAATTCGATGTAAACCAAAAATTGCACACAAGGGATAGAATATATAAATTTATTCAGTTTAACTAAAAATTATATTTCACTTTAGTAAATTCATTTAATTTGAAAATTGTAAAATTTTACTTAAAAAAATCTGTTATTTTCTTCTGGCATTTCTGTTTTCGAGAACTCTCTAGGATTAAATTTTCAATGTCTTCAAAAGCCTCTAGGGGATCTACATACATATATTGTTTTGGAAAAAAATAGTCACGCAGCGAATCTAATCTTAGGAAGAAATTTTTCGTTGAGGGGTGTTTAATACAAGCGTCAGTCAGATTGCGCGAACACTTCCTCATCTTTAACTGTTTTGGTTTAGAATTTTCATTGACTGCCAATACATACGCAACAATATCCTCGTAAGACATGGCTCCAAAGCAGACAAGTTCATTATCGCAATGAATGTATTCGTTATCAAGTGTGCACCATTCAGAGTTTTCGCTTTCAGTGGCTGCAATCTCATCTGTGATGAATTCAATGTTGTCAATGCCTGCCTGAAACGAACAATTTTATTTTAAATTTGTACCATCTTGAACAAGAAATCTGCCTTTTTGAAACAATTACTAATTGTTTGCTGCTTAACAAAGTTCCAAGCACGATTTGCATATTTGATACCATCTAAAATAGTGAGCGATTTAAGGAATTCATCTATAGATAGGCCCTTCTCCATCGCACAAATTTGTTTTGTTTGCCATAAATAAAGGTATTAAAGTGAAAGGATCGCATTAGGGAGGGGCATATTTGAACGTAATTTTTTTTGGAAAAGTGGGCGTGGCCCCGCCCCTACTAAGTTTTTTGTACATATCTCGGAAACTACTATAGCTATGTCAACCAAACTCTATAGAGTCGTTTCGTCAGTCGGAAGAAATCGGATAATAACCGCGTCCACCTCCAATACAAAGGTTATGTTGAAAATCACTAGAAGTGCGTTAACCGACTAACAAAAAACGTCAGAAACATTAAATTTTACGGAAGAAATGGCTGAAGGAAGCTGCACCCAGGCTTCTTTTAAAAATTGAAAATGGGCGAGGCGTCGCCCACTTACGGACCAAAAACCATACCTCAGGAACTACTAATCTAATTAATTTTACAGCAAAATAAAAAATATGTAAATGACGGATAATGAGATCTCGATTATCACTTTATCATTCGAGAGTAGAAAATGTTCGGTGACACCCGAACCTAGCCCTTCCTTACTAGTTTTTATTATGATTTGTTGATATTCCATTTTAAATGAGTGGATGATACCTTGATCAAGTGGCTGTATAAGGGCAGTTGTATTTGGTGGCAAAAATTCAATCGTAATGTTTGAGAATTTCTCATCCGTACTGTGGCAAGGAGGATTATCAACAATCAAACATATCTGCTTGTCATCTTTTTCAAGATTTTGATTAAGATCTATTAGAATCTTTTTTCAAATATCAATCGTCATCCAAGCACTTCTATTATTATAATATGGCAGCGGTAGCTGTTTTCCTTTAAAGGATCGTGGTTTAGCCGATTTTCCAATGCAATATGCACGTTTATACGTGCCGGTTGAGTTTTGAATCCCTTTGGCTTCTCTTACTTGCCTTTGTAACTAAATATACAATCCGGCGAAAATTTTTCAAGAATATGAAGCAAACGGTTAGTAGTGAAGACTTCTGCACTTGTTGCGTTATATTCGCCAGTTTCTCCATAAATCTTGGAGAAGTTAAGAGCATTTCGCTGGCACCAACTCTGCAACCAACTACGGTCTGGCACATAACTTTCGTTCAATTTTAAGGCAAATTCCTGTGCTTTAGAAAGCAAGACAAGTCCGGCACAATTTCCTATTGGGATTTGTTATGGCGTGGATTTTGTTCGCTTGGATTTGAATGCGCGATATATCGATAAATCGATAGAATAAATTTAGTGTTTCAGTGTTGGAAAATTTGCTTAAAACAGATTAAAATTTGCACATAACGATTAAATTTTGTTGAAAATTTTTTGCATAAATGCGATATTTGTATATAAACGATTTGCATTCAAACAACCAAATTCATATAATAAATCCGTGTATAATGCCTTAAAATATGAAAATTTTACATATAACCAAAATTTGCATACAAGCGGTTAATATAATATCTTCACATTTTCGTCGAAATCCTCCGAATTACTGGTCTATGAATTACCCAAATTCTCTACTACGTATACTTATTTTTGTTACCCCAGCAATCTTTATGCCAAATATGGCGGTCAGTGTACGAGTAATACATAGTATAAATAAAAAAATATGTACGTATGTATATATAGTATAAAATTCCGATTATTCTTAAGGTATTTCCTTGGTTTTTATCGTGGTAAGTTGAAATGTTCTGTTACACCCGAATTTAGCCTTTTCTTACTTGTTTAACTATGTTTTAAATGAAAATTTTTAAAAATTATATAAATAACCAACAATTTCTTCAATCGTATACATTAAAGCGGGCGGTTGAGTGAGCAATAAAAATGGAAAAATCTCGTAAATGGGAACTGTTCTGCGAACCATTCTAAACAACTTTGCAAGGAACTGTGGACTTAAACCCGGTTTCGAGCCCATGATTTTTAAGACGAAGTTGTATGGAAGATATGTGATATAGTCACAGAACGTTTATCATAGAGAAGGTGCACGGCGCGGAGAACGTAAAAATATTTTTGGCCAACTCGGTCGAGATGAGGGAATTAATTAACTTTTTCAAAGCAATATTCGTAGTTTATGTGAAAATAAGGCCTTTTTTTTAATTAGCATTTCTTGTGTTTGATATATTCCTGCTTATGTGTATACTTTATTATATATATATGTATGTTTAGAACAAACTATATATCATAATATATTAACAAAATTAAATATATTACAATAGTGATAAATGTACATAAATCGAATATTTTATCATTCAAAACTGATGTATGTAGTATTTATATTCACATGTATCATGACATGTGCGTGCTACTCATATGTACATATATATGTAAATATGCTCGCATGACATTGGCATACAAATAATGCATACACAAACTTAAATACAAATATGCGTACACATGTAGATATGTCACCCGCAAAAATTACAAACATTGTTCTACAAAAACAACAATTGTCTCAAATAACATCAGCTGACTCACAAGTAAATATGGCAACCAAATAGTCGATGCCCAAATTTGTAGAAAAACACACAAAAACAACATTTTCATTCATGATCGCAAGCGTACTTTCAACGGCAAGCTCGCTTCATCGCAATCACCATTACATCTCCCCGAGCTTGCCTTTGTCGGCAAGCGTCTTTTTGCGGCGGAGGCAAAAGCTAGATATCATAAATTGAACAACTTTCTGATGTTTCTTCACAGAAATATATATAATATTTGTCAATTCTAAAATATTTTTCCGTGGCTGGCAAAAATCTACGTCGATATGTATGTATGCTCATATATATACATACATTTTTTTATATTAGGGGAAGCATCGAAAGCCGGAGTGCGGAACTTTAATTCGCTAAATCTAAGATACTCCCAACTCAAGACCCTCCCACGGAACCACCGACTAAGTATTACATCAAGTCTTCCACATTACATTTAAGTCTCCTCTATTGCGCGGACTGACGGTCGCCTAGTCTGTTGAAAAGATCTCAGTTTGGTCATTATGAATGCTGACGCTTGCTGACAACTTTCCATTTATTAGTCGACTGACACATGAGTGTCGTTAAGTTATCGACCGTAAAACTACCACCGAGTGAGGTTTTTAGCTTTTCCCTTGTATTCGAAAATCGAGGCAATAAAATAATACATGTTCAGAGTCTTCCATATGCTCCGCACACGTCGGACAGTTCGGACTAATGTCGTTGTGGAATCTGAAAAGGTAGCTTTTAAAGCATCCATGTCCACTAAGTATTTGGATCAGATGAAAGTCTAGGTCCCCATGTCATCTGTCTATCCACGAGTGGATGTCCGGTATATGTCGGTGAGTCCATCGTCCTTTGGATGAGGAATTCCACCGCTCCTGCCACATTTTAGTGCTCTTGTTTCTCTCCTCTGTCTTAGCCGATACTGTTGTAGGCGTTGATAACTGATATAAACGCTCGAGTTCGTCTCCCTGGATGTCAATGGGCGGCATGCTGGCTAATACTTCAGCAGCGTCGGTTGATATAGTCCGGAAAACACTTATTACTCGAATTGCAGAAAGCTTATGCACTGCAATTATTTGTTTATCATATGCTTTTATATCTATTGCCTGTATCCATACTGGTGCCGCATACAGTATTACGGAACTCATTGCTTTCGCTATTAAGAACCGCCGGCTGGAACGCACACAGCCTCTATTGGTCATCATTCTCGATAGGGCATTATAAGTTTTGTTTGCCTTCGCGGAAGAATACTACAGGTGTTCTTTAAATTTTAATTTGGAATCCAATATTACTCCCAGATACTTCAGTTACGGCTGCGAGGTAATCTCGCACTCCCCTATAGTGGGCTCCATTTGTTATTCTATCTTCCTAGTGCTTATGAGTAAAACTTTTGTTTTTTTCTCCGCCAGTTTTAGACTCACAGAAGAGATCCATTGGCGTCGACCATATAAGCACTCATTACATTTATTTCTCAGGTCGGCTAAATGTTTGGCCACTGCTACCACCATGTGATCATCTGCATAAGCTACTACTTTCACGTCTGTTAGTTGCTGTCTTCTTAGCACCCCGTCGTACATAAGGTTCCATAATAGTGGGCCTAACACTGAGCCTTGGGGTACACCCAGGCCCGTAGCCAGATTTTCATTTCGGGGGGGGCTGAAGTAAAAACATATTTAAACTTTAAATTTTCTGTTTATTAAAAAAAAACAATATAAATTCATATACATATTACTTAAATGATTTGGTAGTTGTAACTTAAATAAGTAATATTTTTCTTTTCTTCTTGTTTGCCATATCATTAATTACTTCATCTGGATCTATTTTAATATCCCAGTGCACTGCAATAACAGCAAGTGCACTCAGCCGCTCATTGCCCATCACACTGTGTGGTAAAGTTTTTATTCACTTTAAGGTTGAAAAAGTTCTTTCAACGGAAGCGGTCGTCACTGGAAGAGTTGCTAAAATTGTAAGCAGGTAGTGAATATTTTTAAAATACGTTGCATCGCATTGTTGCAGTAATTTCAACACTTCTATGGTTGGATCTATTGTTGATAAGCTGGCACACCACAATCGATACTCTGATTTTAATGCTGTCATTGATATTTGCTCCTCGAAGTAAATAGTTAAATTTTTTAATTTTTCGGCATTATCAATTGCAGCAAAACCTGGGAGTAGAATTTAAAATGACGAGAGTATATCCTCATTTACTAATAAACGTTCTGTCATGTTTTGAATCAGAGCATCAACGCATGGAATAAATATTGTTGTTTGGAAAATATCGTTGAAAAAACCATCCGCTGTTTCTCTTATCTGGTGCAGAGTTCTTATTAATTCTTTGGCTCGGTTCATTGCTGATACAAAATCCATAGATTTTTCTTGGAGTTGCACAGACAGTGGCAGCGTTAAGCTGAACAATTGCTCACAGACGAATAGACTAAGCAAAAAATCGCTTTTCTCTATCGCTGCTAAGAAGGCTGATGCTTTAGACGAAATGGACCATGTCTTACTCGAAATTATTTCCAAACTTAGAAAACTTAGACAATGAATTTGAAAAGCTCCACAAAGGTTATAATGCTTCCATGCCTTTCTATAAACCTTGTTTCACAAAGGCGAACAAGTCGTCTTTTTTTGCTTTCTGGTGCGTGCTTCTGTATAACGTCCTGGAAAGTTGTGTTTGCATTTGAATGGTTTCTAAATAAATTTTCTATTTCATTGACAATACCAAGGCAGTTCCATATTGAAGGTAATGACATAGTATTAGAAAGCGCAAGGTTCAATCGGTGACTAGCGCAATGAACATATCGTGCTTTTGGATACAGTTGTCTTATCCTGGTTTGCACTTCACTTAAATGCCCTGACATGTTTGCTGCTCCGTCATATCCCTGTCCAACCAACTTCGCCATATCAAGATGGAGATCTGTACAACGCTTAAGTATGTCTTTTGATAAGTTTTCAGTCACCGTCTAGTGTAGTTGCGTACGACTGTTATAGGTTTGAGCTGAGTTGTGTATAAGAGTTTCAAAAGATTCAGTCAGTGATAAATCTTTTTTATTTGCGATTTATTTAAAAAATTTCCTTATTTCGGGGGGGGCTTCAGCCCTCTAGCCCCCCCCCCTGGCTACGTGCCTGGGTACACCACTCGAGATAGAGTAGGTTTTGATGCCTTCGTCCGTATCAAAAATCAGGCTGCCGTTTTTAAAATAACTAGTTATTATATTTATGAGGTATTCAGGGGCCCGTATTTTATCCAGTGCTTTGATTATGTCTGCCCATTTTGCCGAGTTCAACGCATTCTTGACATTCAGGATAGTCAGCGTGCAGTACCTTTTTGTGCCACCTTTCCATCTTTTGCCACTTACTGTAGATTTCGCAGTATCGACCACTTCTCGTAGTGCGTCAATAATGGATCTCTTTTTTTCAAAGCCGCATTGTCTCTCTGATAATCCCCCGGCTTTTTGGATTGCTAGCTCCAAGCGGTTTCGTATTATACTTTCGTACACTTTACCCATTGTGTCGAGCATACACAGAGGTCGGTACGATGAAGGTTTTTCAGGTGGTTTCTTTGGTTTTGGGAGCAGTACCAAACGTTGTACTTTCCAAGAGTCGGGGAACACCTCTTCCTTTATACAAGCGTTGTACATTTTAGCGAAAACTCGAGGTTTTGAGCTTATGGCTTCCTTCAGAGCTCTGTTTGGTATGCCATCCAATCCAGGCGCTTTGGTATTCTTGATTTTCTTTGCTATTGCCAATAGTTCGTCTTCCATGACTAACGGGGTGACTCTGCAGCTTCGTTTCGTCACTTGGCATATGAAATCCGGTCATGCTTCGGGAATAATGTTTCGACGACCTTTCCCATAAAAGAGACATCTTTAGATTGCTGCTGTTTTTTTTAAATGTCGACATACAGATTTTATAAGCAGTACCCCAAGGGTCAATGTTTGCTTCCTCATACAGCTTCTCAAAACATGATTTTTTGCTTCGGGTACTGCCGACTTCAGGAGCTTCTTGTGGCTTTTAAATTCTTCCCTAAGGCGATTTTCGTTCGTTTCGCTCCGGTTACGTTGTAGACGCCGTCCAGCTGAGTGACAAAGCTTTCTCAGCCTGGAAATTTCCTCATTCCACCAATATACAGGCCGTCGCTTGTTGTGATGTGACGTTCTACGCATTATTGCATCGCATGCTACGACCAGTTCTTTTCGCACTGCCGATACCAAGTGGGCGGCGCCGTCACCTTATGCCTTTGATGCACTCCGGACTAGCTCAAATAGGTCTGAGTCGAACTCTTGTTGTTTCCAGCTTCGCTTTTGGGAGGGGTTTCTGCTAAGAAGATCGTGCTCTCTGGGGTACGAGATTTGTGCTATAATTGCCATATGATCACTGTTTGTGATGTCATACACCGCCCACTTAATGTGTAATTGGTAAGTGTTTCGAGTTCCGGTGTTCATTATTGTTAAGTGCGTTTGACTCAGATATTCATGAATTAGCCGCCCGCGGTGGTTTGTACATCTGCTGCCCCATGTACCTGACCAAGCATTAAAATCACCCGCTATTATAATAGGTGTTTTGCTTCTGGTTTCTA
This sequence comes from Bactrocera dorsalis, assembly GCF_023373825.1. Classification (NCBI taxonomy): domain Eukaryota; kingdom Metazoa; phylum Arthropoda; class Insecta; order Diptera; family Tephritidae; genus Bactrocera; species Bactrocera dorsalis. The sequence goes on from NC_064305.1 coordinate 42,519,358, forward strand.
AAGACGGCCTTAAAAGGAAATCTTCAAATTCTGTGACTGCTGCGCTGGGACGATCGTAGCAACTTACAAAATAAATCCCCTGAATATTCGCCCATGTGAAGCAATTATGTTTTTCTCTGGAGCAGGTCTTAAAAGGTTGCCCTTTACAGAACCATATTGCTGTCTTGCTGGATTTGTCTGCAATCCAAATGCTTTCCAGACGCTGGGAGTATTGTTCACTTAGTATGGCGACATCAATATTCTCTTCTATGATTGTCTGTTCTAGCAAATCTTGTGCTGCTGCGCAATGGTTTAGATTCGGCTGTAGTAACCTCATTTGCTTAGAGACTTCATCATCTCGAGGTACTTTGGGCAAGTCGTGCTAAATATAGAGTGCTCCCCTTTGCAGAGCATGCAGCTTGGAACGTTTGTGCACGACTTTTCTAAGTGTCCCGCGGTTCCACAACGCGTGCATAGGGAAGATATGTCTTTCAAACTGCAGCATTTGCGAGCCATGTGACCCAAATGGAAACACTTACACCACCTAAGAAGAGTATTCTCGAAGACGACAAATCGACCACCCAATTTTTATTTTTCCCAATTTGAGTGCGGCCTTAGCATCTTGAGCGCGCATGCATACAAGTGCTATTTGTGTGCCACTACGCGTTTTTCGCAGTGTTTACTATAGTTCATTTAAAGTTATTCACTCACTTTGTTAATAAAAGACTGCAAATGCACTTTATGTTTAAATTTCTTTTAGGTAGGCAGGTAACAAATACGAGTATGAAACGTATAACATAAATGCCGAAAATAAATATATGCACTAGATTAGCGATAAAAAGTCGAAGAGAAGGTGTCCAGTTTCAGAACCGTGAAATAATGCTTTTTGCAAAAGTAGCCCGGTAGTTACTGATGGATAGACGGCCATTCTTCATAACCTCCGTAAAAGGTTTCTGTGTCACATGTGGGCAACTCGAGTTGGATGCCTGAACTTGCTTTCTGACTGTCTTCTTGTGGCAGCTCTACTCTCGGATGTGGAGTAGGTGCAATTGCTTTTATTAGCTTTAATTGATCGGAGATCATAGCTTTTGTTCTGATTTGAAATTGTGTGTATCTGAACCGTAGAGGCGAGTCCAAAAGTTTTCAAGATTTTGAATTTTGATTTCTAATAACGATTCAGGGTTTTCATGAATCGGCGAAGAGGCAAATCTAGTGCAGTATCGTAATAAACTGTCACTTTGTGAAATGTTTTTAACAACCTGTTTTGAGCGTGTTGCTCCTACAGGTGTATTTTGATTATTGTCTTTATGAACCATTTTTGCAAAATAATATTATTTATTTATATTTTTAGTTTGAAAATATATTTGAATTAATTACTATTAAAAATAGCGTTTTTTATTTATTAAAATATTTTGATGTCGGAATGATTTTTTATTTAGGTACACCCTAATACTGGGACTTGTATGTCCGTTTGACGTTGCTTATGTTTTGTACAATTGAGAGCTCGTTGAAGAGATCAATGCGCTATTTACATAAGTATGCACAATTTGTTTGTATGTATTTCTAATTATGTTTTTGTTCTTAAGCAATTGAGAGCTCGTTAGAGAGATCAATTCGCTTTTTGTAGGCAATCCTGCTTGTTTTTGTTTGCCAAAGAACAAGAGGTATTGGCGTATAGTTGCCAATCTGTACTTTGAATATTTGTTTGTACTAATATGTGTCACAGACAGATTCTTTGACGTACGTTTGTATATAAATGTAAATATGTATATTTGTTTGAAAAAGCGAGAGCGAGATTTAAAACGGAATTCCTTTTTTATTTTCGTTGTGCTCTTATGTATTAGACCCGCCGTCTAATATGCAATATAGATATATTCATATGTACATATGTACATATCTGTGTAAGTTATATATATTTTGTTTCTGTTTTTATATTTTCAAATATTTCTTTTCGCAATTGTTTTATAGTTATGCTTATGCACTTATGTAAGTTTGTAAATGAACTTCCCTTGCGTGGGAAGTATTAAAAAGAAGTATTCCGTTCCGCTACGCGCGGTAGAAATAAAACACAAGTGTTGGTTTGAGTGCGATAATATATGGTGCGCTTTGATCATCAAGATGATCTCTCAATACGCCTGACGATTATACACTATAAGAAAATACAATTTGTTTACGTTTATCATTAGGTCTCTGTGTGGCTGCTGCCGTTAACTCCCCCCTCTCTAAAATGAATCGTCCCCGATTCAATATCATTTTTTGATATATTGTAGATTCTTTCTAAAATAGCGTTATATGATAATTCTTGGAATTTTATTTTTTTACTTTGCTTTTTAATTTTTTATGATTTTTTTAATTTTAAAATCTTATAGATATATTATTATTATATGTATATTATTATTAATAGTACAATTATTACAATCATGTACTAGAAAAGTGAATGATTTTTTAATTCTTTCACTCAAAATATTTATGTTTTCAAATTCAAATTCTTTATTTTTTATTTCAATGTATTCTATAATTTCAAAGTTATTAATATGATTATTTTTTAAAAAATTCCAAATTTTACAATCAATATTTTCGTAAGTTATATTATCAATATTTGTATAATTTTCAAATGTTACAAGATAAACTCCATTTATGGCAGAGTCATCTATAGTATGATTTCCAGAGACTAATATTGCTCCTTCTTTAATTATATCTATGTCTTTATGTTTTTCTTTAATTTTTTTACATTTTTCTTTTGTATTGGACAAGATATCTGATAGGCATGTATTTTTAGTATTATTTTTACAATAAGTATTTATCATTTCTTTTTTGCAGTTTTTTATATTTATATATTCTTTTTTGCATTTCGAAATTTCATTATCAATTATTAATATACCATCTTTTTGTGTAATTGCGCTTACTTCATAATATTTACAATCATATGTATATAACTTTTGGTTATTTAATATACATATATAACTATTACATCTTTATTCTGTACTATTTTAAAATTTGAAATATCTATTAAATCAGTTATTGTCAATCGTTCATGTTCATTTTTAATTATACTTTTAATATCGTCTAAATTTAAAATTGTCGGGTTTAAAATTCCCATTTTTCCTATAGCTATTGTATTAATCATATTTTGTAATTCAGTTATTAGGAATTGATTTTTCCGTTTCGTTAGAATTTTAATATTTGAGTTTTCATTAATATTATTAATTGTTTCGGTTAATTGGTTAATAATTCCAAAAATTTTAGAATTTGTTATGTATTGTTTATTATTATTTTCAATTAATTCGTTTAATTTATTATTTACTAACACAAGGTCGTCATGGTCTAGTGTTCCTGCTATCCACTTCCATAATGTACCTATTTCATTTATAAAGTTTCTATGAGTTCCATTTCTGGATCTGTGTCTAAATCGTTAATATATGCCTTGTCTTGTTCATTATTTTGTTCAAACATTTTATATTTAAATTTTTTATTATAATAACACTGTGATAGTCAAAAAAAAAAAAGACAAGACCAAATTCGACGGTTTCCCCCCTATTTCGGGTCCTACGAATCGAACTGCATCATTACTTTTTTGAGTTACAATCATGGTTTCATACAAAAATTTTTGTTGAAGTTTTTCATCAAAGTGGCCCATTGTAAGAGAAAGGCACATTTTTCTTCGGTCTCTAACTTTTTTAATGTTGACTTTTTTGGTAAACTTTCTTTGGCAAAGCTTCTCAGAATAAGTCCGTCTTTAAGTTCTTAGATGACTGTAAACCCCAAAATCAATGTTTTTTGTGTCCTTATAGCCAATATGTCGAAAAAACTGAAATTTAATCCATTTTTTAAGGTTTTTTCCCTCACGTTTCGTCAATATTTTAATTTACCCTTTGATACTTATACATTATATAGTATATAGTAATAGTAAGAAACTTAAGCAAAGACAACGTTCTGGGCAAACTAACCATTAGAAGAAAACTTAACAAAATTTGTATTTTTTAAAAAAGCTACACTAACTATGTTTGTGTGCTGTTTTATTTTTTTTTTTTTTGTATCTTATAAGTGTTATCATAAATTTGTACACAATATTTAAATTAAATTTAACAAGACTCATATATCAATGTCCAACACAAATCAGCAAGCAACGAGTCAAGTTTTAACCACTGCACTGATAATAAATAACAACAAGTAACGTTTGAAAGAAACGTTAAATGCTTGCCTAAGAGTCAAAATTTAAGCATAGATTGCAGTAGTTAATTTGACTTTGACTTCGCGGAAAGAACATTATTTTAGTGCCTTGTATATTAAGAAAATAAATTAAAATGAATAAGTGTCCAATTGTTCTGCTACGTATGTGGAAAATTTACAAGCCCTCGGAGTAGATGCAAAATATCTTCGGGAACTGCCGGCATCTACGAGGAATATTTCGATTTGCCCGTTATAAGAGACGTAGATTGGGTGCCAAATACCATTTGCACGCAATGCAACAACAACCTGCATAACTGGTCAAAAAGACTGTGCCTAAAAATGGGGTTCGGCATCCCAATGATTTGGATAGATCCACAAGGGCATCATACTGGTAACTGCTACGCGTGCAAGAACAAATTTGCAAGACTCAACAAAAAAAACACAGTTTACAAAAGTGTTCAATCTGCACAGCTACCAGTATCCCACTCAGATGTCCAAATCCAACTGACAGATATATTTCGCCAACATTTTCCACCGAGCCTACAGATCTACTCACAATGTATAACCGAACCGAAGTTGAAAGCCCATGTCGTCACTTGGAGATTTCCCAAGCCCGTTTGAATACGATGGTACGACAGCTGAAATTATCGCAAAGACAAGCGATTTGCCTAGCACATCATCCAATCGCCATAAGCTCCAACACAAAGGAAAAATACGAAGCAATGAAATTAATTTTGGACAGAGTTCAGTATCAGCAGCATCAATGGAAGATATGTGCGGATTTAAAAGTTATCGCCTTGCTTACTGGTTTGCAGACAGGATACACAAAAAATATGTGCTTCATTTGTCATTGGGACACAAGGTACCGCGGAAACCAATATAGAATGCTTGATTGGAAGCTTCGCACAGAATTTCATTTAAATGTGGCAAATGTTATCCATATTCCGCTGATACCAGCTAATAACATTTTGCTACCACCACTGCACATAAAATTGGGAATTGTCAAAAATTTCATAAAAGCAATAAATCGAGTTGCCGAAGCTTTTAAATGTTTGACAGAAATATTTCCAAGACTAAGTGTTGCGAAAATAAAATAAGGTATTTTAAGTCTTTTAATAGAACGAATGTTATGTTGATACATTATTTTCAGGTGTTCTCAATTGCCCCGACATAAGAAAACTTATGAAGAACGCAAAATTCGGAAAACTTCTAAGGCCAAATGAAAAAATTGCCTGGAACTCCGTTATGACCGTTATAAACCATTGCTTAGGAGTGCACCGGTCTGAAGATTGGAAAAAATATGTGGATGACATGGTAGACGCTTTTGAAGAAATAGGTGTGAATACGTCCTTAAAAATTCATTTTCTTCACCATCACAAGGACCATTTTGAGCAGCAAGTTCCGACTGAAGCCGATGAGCATGGAGAAAGATTTCACCAAGTCGCCGCCCCCCTTGAGCATTGGTACAGCGGCAAAAAACTTGACTCGATGAGTCTTATTAAATTTAATTTAAATATTGTGTACAAATTTATGATACTTATTGATAACACTTATAAGATACAAAAAAAAATAAAACAGCACACAAACATAGTTAGTGTAGCTTTTTTAAAAAATACAAATTTTGTTAAGTTTTTTTCTAATGGTTAGTTTGCTCAGAACGTTGTCTTTGCTTAAGTTTCTTACTATTACAAGATGTCACTTAAGGTATAAGTATCAAAGGGTAAATTAAAATATTGACGAAACGGGAGGAAAAAACATTAAAAAAAATTGATTAAATTTCAGTTTTTTCGACATATTGGCTATAAGGACACAAAAAACATTGATTTTGGGGTTTACAGTCATCTAAGAACTTAAAGACGGACTTATTCTGAAAAGCTTTGCCAAAGAAAGTTTACCAAAAAAGTCAACACTAAAAAGTTAGAGACCGAAGAAAAATGTGCCTTTCTCTTACAATGGGCCACTTTGATGAAAAACTTCAACAAAAATTTTTGTATGAAACCATGATTGTAACTCAAAAAAGTAATGATGCAGTTCCATTCATAGGACCCGAAATAGGGGGAAACCGTCGAATTTGGTCTTGTCTTTTTTTTTTTTTGAAAAAAGCTATCACAGTGTAATTTGTGTCTGAACTTCTTAGTTCTCTAAAGTATGTTAAATTAGTGATGTGAAAAATATTTCCGTAGTCATTATACAGGGCTACATCTCCGTCTTTTAATAATACGTAATCTTCTCTTGTATAGTCCACAATGTCCATCATTGTATTGGTAATTAATGTTAGAATAATTAAGGGTATCATCCTCTAAAAATATATGATTAAAATTTAATACGAGTATTATCTTTATGTACTATTCTATTCCTGTAGTTAATTCTAACTTTATTCCCTAAGTCTTCTTTTACTACCTGTTTCTTGTATCTAGGATTTAGTTTATTTCTCTCTCCTGTAATCTTTTCATATATAACAACTCCGCATAAATATGTTTTATTAATTCTTTTTTTATTGTGTCTTTCTAGCATCTTAGTTTGTGCTGATAAAAGTTTGTCTGGTAAAATATCATGAGAGACTTTATTATAAAGTACTTCAAATGGTTTCTCATTACACACAAAAAAGTTTTGGTGTCAAAACAGCACTCTTCGGTGTTGCTGTATATATAAACTAAAAAAGGTGTAAATTTAACACCAAAAGGAGTCAAAATAAATAACACTAAAAGGAGCAAGTTTGACACTAATGCAGAGTATTTGTAAACAGCACCTTAAAGTGTGATTTTAACTCCAATAAAGTGTTAATAAGAATTACACTAAAAAGTGTAATTTTAACTCTATTAAGTCTTAAATTTTGAGTGCAGTTTTAGCTCCAATAAAGTGCTAAAAAAATTGACACTAAAAGTTGTAATTTCAACTCTTAACTATTCCCCAAAATTTGCCCCCACATAAAGGCTGGAATGAAACGGAACTCGTTTTTAATTCATTTTTTATTCAGTTCAAAAACTATTTACATATACTATTTAGATAAAAATTACATCCGTTATTATTATGTATATATTACAGTAGAAACTCGATTAACCGGACTAATTGTTGTCGAAAGGCATTCGGATAATCGAAAATCCGGATAATCGAATCTATGAAGAAAAACAAATAGATATTCATATCCTGCAACGAAAATCAATGTTTATTAAGAAATGAACACTTACTTATGTATGTATGGACATATTTTCTTAGATTACACTACATACGTAATACTAAACTGCAGCATTAATCATGAAATACAATAAAATATTTAGGTATGTACGTATGTACGAATAATTTGTCTACAATATGTACTTGGTAATTTGCATTTGGTAATCATAAAATAAGTACGTAGGTAATAAATTTAATTTGGTTTAAAATATTTGGTAATTGTCATTTGACGTAAGCAACTTTTTCTCTTCATTGCTGCTATATCACGAATTCGTTTCAGTTGTAGTAGACTCACAGTATCACTCTAGAGGTATTCTCTTGCTCTTGCAAAACCCTTGCACGGTGCGAAAATTGCATATATTTCCTCTCGGTGCACCGGCACAACAACAAACACACGCAGATAATTATTTGCAATGGCTGTAAAATATGTCAGACCAAAACCCATGTATATTTGCGTGCAATGTCCTGGAAAAATATATTTGCAACCCATTTTTAGCTGACATTTTACATAAAGACATATAACGTCGTTCCAACACGTTCATGATTCCATAATTTGTACGTAGGTACGAGTACATATAAATTGGTCGCGATTGGTAGTCCGGATAATCGCGAATCCGTATAACTGAGGGCCGGATAAACGAGTTTCTACTGTAGAATTAATATGATAGCAATCATAAGGCTTTTTAAATTTCAGGTTGTCAAAGGGGATTACCTCCTTATTTTTCGAAGGAGACACCTCGTAAATATTAAGAACATCATCAAAAGTTGTGGTAGTATAATATTGAACATAAAATAATATATTATTAATAATATAAATATCTTTTATTTGTGCAAATATAAGCGTTTCATTTTCTCGTTTCAAATAAAGCATAAAGTCAGTTCTATAACGATATCCGTACTTATATTCAATCCAAGTTGAAGAATATATGTTACATGTTTCGTATTCTGGTAAAACCTTTGATAGACAAAATTTTACATTTTCATTTAGATTAGTACTATTTATAAAACCTTTTCTCCCTACCGAGTTTCTTACATATAAAGCAAAAATATCCCATTTTTTAAATTACTGATCGTTCAGCATCAATTTTGCTTTTGAATTTCATATAGATCTCAAGAACTCGATTAGAACACTTCATATTCGGTTCAACTTTGTAAATGAACTTAGAAAAAAATTTTATAAAGTTTGACAATGCTGGATCGAATTCTATATGGAATACATAAAATGACTTAAAATATAAATGAAATACCTCAATGAAAGTATATGTTATAGGCACATGTAAAGCTTTACCGTCAATTAAAATAAAATACTGAACAATTTCCTCCTTACTTTTTCCAGATGCTACGATTGTGGGCTGCTTGCTGTTTAATTTGAAGTCGTCTTTGGGTGTATTTATCTAAAATTATAAAGATAGTTAAATTATTAATATTCTTATAGGACAAATTATTGCTACTTTTTAATTTATATTTGAATAAAAGCAGGACAACAGTTATAGTTTTATCGCAAACGTTACTCCATACATACTTACATTCTGAAAATTTATAAATTTATTGATGGTTGATTCGAAATTTAGTCGTTGTTGTTTATTTTCCTTTGAGCGTAGTGTAAATGAAGGTAGTAGTCGTAGCAGATGTAAAAACGGTTTGATTTCAATAAACCACTCTAAAAATTTAAAATTTAAATCAGAATTTTTAATACATACATATGTATTTCCTAAGTGAAGATGCTCACCTGGTATTAAACAGCTTCTAATAGTATCTTTCAAAACGTCACCTGTGAATTTGTAAGATTGTACATTGTAATTCATATTAGCACAAATAATTGGGATTTTGTCTTAGCTTACCTTTGTCTAAAATTTCTAGCAAAAAACAGGAGCAACTGCCAAACTGCTTAATTGTAGATACTATTTGGTCTTCCTCTATTGGAACTTTATCCCGGTTCAGAAATTTTATTGTGATATTGTACGCAATGCCGAATTTTGAACAAACTGTTGAAATGATAATGCAATAAAGGTTCACAAACTTTTACTAACCCACAAACAAGAAAAAACTTACTGAAATCAAGCACATCTTTCGCTCTGGTATCTGTGTTTATATCAATGAGTTTTATCACATTCCCACTTTTCACTTTTACCAACATTTGCGTTCTTATTAATCAATTCCTTGTTTATTTAACAATTTTAGTTATTTTGTCTGTTGAAGCACGAAATTTCCCGACTGATTTCAGATGAAGACAAAGCAAGCCATGATGAGCGAAATGAGATGGCACCATGATTGCCATGCATTTTTTCATGTGTAGTAGTTTCAAAAAGCAAATAATTTATGCGGGATTTTAATTGTATTTAGATAAATGCATATACTATTGCGCATAGCCACAGATTAAGAAAACCATATCACTTCCAATTATTATTGGTGTGTATTTGTTAATATTTAAATTGAAAAATAAATTCTTCTTATAATATACTATCGTTTGGGATTAAATTTTGCATCTTTTTACAGATGAACATTTATATATTATTCAACAATTTTTTAATACATACAGATGCACATAACAGCATAAGTACTATTAATCCGTGGTTGCTGAACATATTCTTTATCTTTTATGCTAAATCTTTTATTATAAAACTAAACAAATATCTACTCATAAATGCACAAGTAACATATCGTCACCTAAAATGCAAAAGGCCGTAACTAACATTTTTAGTATTTTACAGGAGAAGCAAAAAACGTTATAGATTAAAGACTACTTAAAGCTAAATATCCAAATTGTAGATTTAAGCTTAGAAAACAAAGACGGATTTGTTTCTGAAAACCAAATTAATTGGAAAAAAGCAGTTTTTAAGAAATGTTAGTTACGGCCTTTTGCACTCTATTTTTCTGAAACCAAAAAGCCGTAACTACTTGAAAAAAATTGTGTATAAAATGAAAGCAATGGTTAAAATAAGAAAATGTGCTTTTAGGCTGTAACTAAAAAAGTTTTTAACAAGTTATGTCTTTTTGTATCTATTTATTGTAAGTATTTTAACACAAAAGAAATTATTTAATTAATACATTTAATTCGAGAAAATAAAATTAAATTAAACTAGTTAAGAAAAACAAAATAATTCATTTGAAAACAACAAAACCTGCAATACAAATAGCAAATTAGAATAGGTTTAAGATGTAAAGGGTATATTATCATAAAAGCTGTAGCAGTCAGCCGGAAGTAAAAATTTAAGTTCATGCAAGTGTTCCCATTTCTTTTTGGATATTGATATTCTTTCGGTATGTAACTGTGAAGGTTCGATGTCCCTAAATTTTTGTTGTGTACGTTGTGGCAAAACGTTATAATCGTCGTTGATGTTTGTTTTATAATAAATTATTCCAGATGAATCATATGCCAAGGCACGGATCATATTAACAGTTGGCTCTCCGGATTTTTTGCCTGTATTGAAGATGCTGAGTTTTTTATACATAATTTATACATGTATGTCATCGATCAAGTGGGGCGAGTTTAACGCATTTGGTTTGCTTCCGAACGGCTTCAAATGGAGTAATGTTTAAATAGTTCCAAATAATTCCAAATGGTTTATTTCTAAATAATAATTTGTAAGGCCATATACATTTATAAATAATTACATTATTGATTATTACTTACCGCAGTATGTCCTTCCACTTTCCTGGCTGATCGATGAATAAGCTGAAACACGATATGCACTGGCATATATGCACAAAGGCACTTGCATTTACCGTGCAGATCAGCACAGCTAGGATAGAGGGAAAACATACTGCAGCTTACAAACAACAAGTATATAAGCCCAGATAACTAATTAGAGCTTGCGCTTACCTGCTTATGCTTGTGCGAAGAAGAGGAAATGACAAATATACAAATTGCACAAACAAGTAAGCAGAAGCTTTACAGTTGGAATAATGTATATAATATGAAGCTCGCGACAATTTGAAGAGAAATGAAAATGAAACATTCAACTGTAAAATAAACATAGAAATTGAATATTACAATACTTATATGTATATGGGCAAGGGTTGCCAACATCCCCACCCCCGTGAATCAACCAGATTCACCACCATCAATGTCCAGAACGGCTAGTTTTGAGACTGCTCGCTGTTTAACTCCCGTGGAAGTTCGTATGTCTGCTCGTCGTACTTCGCCATCAGTCCCAAAGTATATTTTCTCCACTCTACCGCGGCACCATTCTCGTCGTGGAACGTTAGGATCGCATATAAACACCAATTCTCCTTCTTTTAATGGCTTCGTTCTACGGCACCATTTCACACGGCGAGTCAATGTAGGTAGATACTCAGTAATCCATCTCTTCCAAAAATGATCCCTTAATTGACGAGCGATGCGCCACTGCTTGTGTAGCATACAAGTGTTTCCCAAGTCAGCGTCTGCTATAGGAGTCTCGGGCGTGTTGTCTGCTCCCAGAATGAAATCGTTAGGAGTCAGAGGCTGTTCTTGATCGGCAGTGATAGGCAGATGCGTCAGTGGGCGAGAGTTAACGACGTTCTCAGCTTCAATCAGGAAACTAATCAGAGTATGCTCTCTTGGTGAAACTTCTTTTAATGTGTGACGTAGAACTCGCTTCACGCACTGTACCATTCTCTCCCACGCGCCACCTTCCGAAGGGTTAAATGGGGAATTAAACACCCACTGGATGTTTTTCTGTGATAATTCACTTTGTAAGCGACCGCAGTCGAACACTTCTGCAAATCGTTTTGCTTCTCGGTCGGCGCCAACGAAATTCTTTCCATTGTCAGACCTTATCCTTATGGGCGCACCACGTCTATTCACAAAATTACGTAAAGCAATAATACAGGAGTCAGTACTCAAATCGTGAGCCAGTTCTAGGTGCACAGCTCTCACTGTAAGGCACGTAAAGAGCGCAACCCATCTCTTCTCCGTACTGCGTCGAACAGTCACAGTGACTGGGCCAAAGTAATCAAGGCCAGTGTAGCTAAACGGGCGTACGTAGGGAGTAAGTCTGTCCGACGGAAGCGGTCCCATCCAAGGCGCTGACGGGGTAGCTTTATTCAAACGGCATACATTGCAACTGGCGATGACGTTGCGCAACACACTTCTTAGTCGTGGCACCCAATAATTACGGCGGATCTCACCAATAGTAGCTTCAATGTTTTGGTGGCACATAACGCTATGGTGATGTAACACCAATAATTTTGTGAAGGCATGATCAGGCGGTAGAATAATAGGACGTCGTGTGCTGATTGGAAGCCAGCTGGCGGCGTCGATGCGTCCCTGTACTCGAAGAACACCTTCTTCGTCTATATATGGTGAAAGTTGTAACAATGTACTGTCGTGGGCAATGTCGTGATCATTTTCAATAGACTGAAACTCTGCTGAATACACTTCGCGTTGTACTATGCGGCATAAAAGGCGTTTAGTATTGTCCACTTCTTGGGCTGTTAAACCATAACATTGATTTGGCTGTGTACGACGACGGCAATGGTTGACAAAGCGTAATACCCAGGCAACGGTTCTTACCAATCTTTGAAAAGAAGAGAATCTATTAAAATCAATAAAATTACAACTCACGATGACTAAAGCGTATTTGGGCCGAAGCTCTTCATCAGGTTCATCATTTCCAGAAACTGTTACGTCTTCTGAAGGCCATTCTTGCTCATCCTGGCGTAAGAAAGGGGGCCCCCGTGACCAACGTGCTGTTGGATTAAAATTGGTACAATCATTTGCTCGCGTCGCTTCATCGGCTACATTGTGCTTAGTGGGTATCCATCTCCAATTTGATATGCTTGTAGAAGCCAATATCTCTGCTATCCTATGCTGAACGAAAGGCTTGTAACGACGATGTTCACTCTGTATCCATTTGATGACCGTTTTTGAGTCACTCCACAGGATACAATCTTTGATGTTCAGAGAATGTTCGTCGCGGATACACTGCATAAGACGAGTGCCCAAAACCGCTGCCTGAAGCTCGAGGCGTGGCACAGTAAGGGTTTTCATTGGCGCACATTTTGTCTTGGCACAAACGAATGCAACATCAAATTCACCAGATATAAATTGAGATCGAATATAAGCAACGGCGGCGAAGGCATCTTCACTAGCATCAACAAATATGTGAAGTTGAAGTACCTGAGGTGCACCATTTCTGAAATAGTAACGAGGTATGGCATACTTGTCAATCTCGGTTAGTTGTTTATGCCACTTCGTCCAAGCAGCGTTTACGTCGTTTGGCAATGGGTCATTCCAGTGGACATCGTGTTTCCAAAGCTCACGCATAAGTAACTTGGCTCCAATGACGAAATGGCTTAGAAACCCAAGAGGGTCAAAAATCGACATGACGATACTTATAAGTTCTCTTTTAGTAGGGCGTCTCTCCCCATTTATAACCGCTTCCGAAACGTTAAGAAATTTTAGTTTGAAGCCAAAACAATCTGATGATGGCTGCCAAAACAAGCCTAGTACCTTCTCACCAACGAAACCTTCTTTTTTACCAATCGATCGTGTAACATCAGTACCACCAAGCGCGGCTAACACTTTCGAAGAATTGGATGTGAAGTTGCGAAGCTCGAACCCAGCATCCATATGAATCGCTCGGACCTGCTCTGACACGGAAATCGCTTCCACTTCCGAACTGAAGCTATCAACGAAGTCATCGACATAATGGTGGTCCAATATTGCTTTTACTGCAAGGGCCGTGGTTCCATGTTCATCTTGGTGCTCCAACGCGTTAACTTTTTTTACATAATTTGCAGCACATGGTGAACAAGCAGCGCCAAACGTCATCACGCACATTTCGTAAACATCCGGCGGTTGCGTAGCATCACCATCACGCCAAAGAAACCGCTGTGCACATCTGTCATCTTCTCGTATAAGGACTTGGTGGAACATTTCCTTGATGTCTCCACATACAGCAACTGCGCCCTCACGAAAACGAAATAATATCGACGGCAATGGGCGATATTCTTGTGGACCCTTCAAGAGCTGTGAGTTGAGGGAGATTCCACTTACCTCAGTAGCGGCATCGAAAACCATACGTAGCTTTCCGGGTTTTTTGGGATTAGCAACGGCAAGGTGTGGCAAATACCAAGTTGTTGGTGTACACTTGTACTCGTATTAACAAACGTAGGCATTGTCGTCGAATTAGAATGGATCGAAGGCGTAAAAATAGTTGAACTGTACATGTGGTTTGCAGCAGTGGTACTTGCTGCAAATAACGGCGGCGTATAACGGATATCGGTAGGTTGCGACAACGGTACTGTACAGTTGGCAATAGCTGGCTGCTGCGATTCCGGTAATTGTGTTGTTATCCTCGACGAAACTTCGGCGGCGACATTACTGTTGGATGTACCCACGTTGAGCGTTTCACCACGTGACTGGGGTTGAGAGGCCGATAAACTGATCTCAAGCATGGCTATTCGTTTTTGTAGAGCCGCAATCACGTTTTCCAGACGCGCAATGGCAGCGGCTGACGATGATCGAGTGGTGGCTCCGGTGGCTGTAGGGGCGGCTGGTAAATCACTGGCTACATTGACGGCGGCTGATGCACTGCTACCCTGGCTGGGTTTTGATGCTGATGACGTAGAAGCACCGGTATCCATATTTGGCAAATTTACTGAAGTCTGGCGGCGAGGTGATTTACCCATCGAATCTTGAAATTTCACAAACCAAATAGGCAAACAATTGGAATGCGAAATAAAGATTTGTCATCGATCAAGTGGGGCGAGTTTAACGCATTTGGTTTGCTTCCGAACGGCTTCAAATGGAGTAATGTTTAAATAGTTCCAAATAATTCCAAATGGTTTATTTCTAAATAATAATTTGTAAGGCAATATACATTTATAAATAATTACATTATTGATTATTACTTACCGCAGTATGTCCTTCCACTTTCCTGGCTGATCGATGAATAAGCTGAAACACGATATGCACTGGCATATATGCACAAAGGCACTTGCATTTACCGTGCAGATCAGCACAGCTAGGATAGAGGGAAAACATACTGCAGCTTACAAACAACAAGTATATAAGCCCAGATAACTAATTAGAGCTTGCGCTTACCTGCTTATGCTTGTGCGAAGAAGAGGAAATGACAAATATACAAATTGCACAAACAAGTAAGCAGAAGCTTTACAGTTGGAATAATGTATATAATATGAAGCTCGCGACAATTTGAAGAGAAATGAAAATGAAACATTCAACTGTAAAATAAACATAGAAATTGAATATTACAATACTTATATGTATATGGGCAAGGGTTGCCAACAATGTATGTAAATCTTTACCTGGTCGAATAGATACGTAGCGCTTAGGAATACTTTCGTAGTCAAGGAAATACTTGTAATCAACATGGTGCACTTTTAGAAATGGGTTCTTTCGAGACTCTCTAATCAAGCCAGACAGCTCAGATGGTAAATTTAATTGTCCCTTGTTGATTTTTCTTTGAATGAGGGAGTGGATCGAATCACATTCCATTTGTGTATGTCCCACTATTAAATATTTATGTTCTACCGTTATGTTTTCTTGAACACATAAAGATAATATTGCATTAGAGAGAATTACATTTCGGTTCTGGTAGAAACAACCATCGGAATATATAATTATGTGATGAATATTTGGTGACTTTTTAGTGGAATTTTTTATGTATTTTTTTATATACATGTAGCAAAGATAGAAGCAACAAGGGTACCATCTGTTTCGTCCCAGACAAAATTGTCAGATTCATGTGAAATAACGTTATAAATTGTGAAATTGTGCACTTGTAATTTCATTTTATAGTACGTGGCATTTGCATTTGTCTGTGGAATCAATTTCATTGCCTGCATGTCAATGCATAACAACAAGTGTAATCCTGATTTAGCGTTTTCTATGTCAATTAACTTTTCATTTCTCATGTCTTGTATATCCTTTCTATGAATGTCGTACTGTTTGTAGCTTTTAAAATCGGACCGCAAGTACAGTTTCTTCGTATACTGTTCATTTCTCATTTCTGATTCAAGCTTAGGAATGTCATGCAACCATTTTTCCAGAAAATGTATACGTTTTTGAAATAAGACTCCTTCATTAGTAAATGCTTTACGTTCTGATGTTATTTTGTTTTGTTCTTCTGGCGAAATATTGGTGCCATGGGAGTCATTGAAATTTACCCAATTCCTCACCATTTTCTCATTTAATCCAAGCGTAGATAAAAACATATGAAAGCACAGTTGAACACGTTTAGAATGATGTTTTAAATAGTAACGTTTTGTAATTGATCTTCTAGAGTTCTCAAAACCAATTCGCTTTATGTTCGCGCGTTCAACAAGATTAACGACATACATTTTTTTTTGATCCCATGACATTTTCCAGAACCCATTAAATATTTCCTTACGATTTTCTTCGGAAAATGTAGAACAATTCCGTACAGCACTTTTCTCACAGAATTTTGAAGTACATCCAGCTTTAAGTTCTCTTGGAGCTTTTTCACTAATAATGCCTTTCGATAGTCCCACGTATTCTTTCCTTTCAATCGGTTTATTATATATCCAGACCTTTTATTATTTTTTTTTTAAGTTTTTCATTACAACCATTTTCACAATTAGTACTCATTTTATTAATTTTGTTTTATTCGGGGAATAAAGGCAGTAACACAATAACACAATTTGATAAAGAATGAAAGATAATGAAAACAACTGTAATTACGGATAACACAATGTGTCACATTGAAATTGAATCAAAGAGAATGAAAAAAGGATAGTTACGGCTTTTTGGTTTATGAAATTGTTGAAGTTGTAGTTGCGGCCTTCTGATTCTCGCCTATAAAGTCGTTATTTTTGGACGTATGCATGTAAAATTTGCTGTGTACACGTATTTCGGTAAAGTACTTCATAATCAATCAAAAAGTTATAAGTAAATATACCATAAGTCAATGAAAATATTTCATACTTAAGGTATATCTTGCATTATTTGATGGCAACCCTTTCTTTGCGTCCACGAATAACTGTTAATTTCGCTTGTTATATACATACAGATGTACGTACACTTGCGAGCACTTGAATAGGAACAAAAACTGATGTCGGAATAATTGGATTTTTCCATTTTTCAACATATTTTTTCTCGTTTAAAATGAAATACAATTGTCCGTGGCTGAGTGATAGGCCTCAACATTTTACCATTGTGATTAAACGCTTTTTTGTCTTAAACCTTTCGAAAAATGAACAATTTTTCGTATAGAAGAATTGACGAGCACATACAAAGAATAACTTCCTGCCTTACCATTAATTTTGAAATATATTTAAGTAGGCGCTTCTGTCTCTAAACAAATACAAACAAATTAAAAAACCGTCGGTAAATCGTGTCTGTAAAACATAACGATCCATCATTCAAACATTGTCTCTTTCCATGTGCGAGTTAGTGTATACTGCCGTTCTTACGTGAGATGGGAGACAGAGAGCGGTTAAGAGCGATTTTGAACATCGCGAGAATTTATTGCCAGATTGGGTAATTAATAAACCATAAGTTTACTCTAGGGGATTTTCGCATTGGTATGAGATGGGTATAGACATAATCAGCAATTTGTCAATAATTTTTCAAGTTAAAACCAAATTAGTGGACAAAAGAAGGATATAAATTTTTATATAGTATATAATTGTGATACTTTGCAAGAAAAGCAATTCGCATTTATGGCATACATCAAATTGCAAGTGGTGGATTGGTATTGTAGTCAATTTTTTTCTAACTTATGGTAACGCCATTTGTAATGAACAGCAATGCTGACTACCAAATAGTGTTAAACTTATACTTTAAAGTGCAGATCAGCGAGCAAATTAGTAAAACGACTCCACATTTTCTCACGGTGCAAATGAGAATGACACCATAAATTGGTGTTAATATTGCTCCCAAAGGTGTAGAATTCACACTTTACTTTTTTGTGTGTAGTTACCGAATGTATAGTTTTATTATATTGTTGGGCAGCTCTAAATATTGATTTTGAAAAGCTTATTAAATTATATTCCTGTTTAATACATCGCGAAATTTCAATTATTGTTGAATGTACCCTCTCAATTTGACCATTCGTGGTCAGGCACGTAGCCAGGGGGGGGGGCTAGAGGGCTGAAGCCCCCCCCGAAATAAGGAAATTTTTTAAATAAATCGCAAATAAAAAAGATTTATCACTGACTGAATCTTTAGAAACTCTTATACACAACTCAGTTCAAACCTATAACAGTCGTACGCAACTACACTAGACGGTGACTGAAAACTTATCAAAAGTCATACTTAAGCGTTGTACAGATCTTCATCTTGATATGGTGAAGTTGGTTGGACAGGGATATGACGGAGCAGCAAACTTGTCAGGGCATTTAAGTGGAGTGCAAACCAGGATAAGACAACTGTATCCAAAAGCACGATATGTTCATTGCGCTAGTCACCGATTGAACCTTGCGCTTTCTAATACTATGTCATTACCTTCAATACGGAACTGCCTTGGTATTGTCAATGAAATAGGAAATTTATTTAGAAACCATTCAAATGCAAACACAACTTTCCAGGACGTTATACAGAAGCACGCACCAGAAAGCAAAAAAAGACGACTTGTTCGCCTTTGTGAAACAAGGTTTATAGAAAGGCATGAAAGCATTATAAGCTTTGTGGAGATTTTCAAATTCATTGTACTAAGTTTGGAAATAATTTCGAGTAAGACATGGTCCATTTCGTCTAAAGCATCAGCCTTCTTAGCAGCGGTAGAGAAAAGCGATTTTTTGCTTAGTCTATTCGTCTGTGAGCAATTGTTCAGCTTAACGCTGCCACTGTCTGTGCAACTCCAAGAAAAATCTATGGATTTTGTATCAGCAATGAACCGAGCCAAAGAATTAATAAGAACTCTGCACCAGATAAGAGAAACAGCGGAATCAACATGCTAATGTTAAAGAATCTAGGCTCGACGGAAGTAAAATATCACACCAAGGTCCTCAACCTGTCGCTCACCACTCTTCAAATACCCGATGTGTGGAAAGTCGGAAGAGTGGTCCCACTACTGAAACCTGGGAAACCCGCCAACAAAGGGGAATCTTATCGACCGATAACTCTCCTCTCCCCAGTAGTGAAGACACTTGAGGCCTTGTTACTCCCGACCTTCACTCACCACCTGAGCCTAGCCAGCCACCAGCATGGTTTCCGCAAAGTGCACAGCACCACCACAGCACTTAGCGTCATAAACGCCCAGATAGTTCGTGGCCTCAACCAGAAACCACCCTGCGAAAGAACGATCCCCGTAGCGTTGGACCTGTCAAAAGTTTTTGACACGGTCAACCACACAACGCTACTGCAGGACATTGAAAAAACCACTCTCCCTCCAGGGCTTAAGAGGTGGACCATAAACTATCTGAACGGTCGTCAGTCATCCGTACTATTTCGAGGTGAAACATCTAAACTTAGAAGAATTAAACAGGGGGTTCCGCAGGGTGGTGTCCTCTCCCCGTTACTGTTTAATTTCTATATCTCGAAACTTCCTCAACCACCAGAGGGGGTCTCCATAACCTCGTACGCAGATGACTGCACGATATTGACGTCGGGCAATGGAATAGATGGCATGTGTTCGAAAGTAAACAGCTACCTCTCCGACCTTTCTCGTTTCCTCACTGCACGAAACCTCCAACTTTCACCCACCAAATCCACAGCGACTATATTCACAAACTGGACGAAGGAGTATAGACTTGAACTTAATATTGCAGTCGATGGCGTCAAAATTCCGACTGTCAATAACCCTAAGATTTTAGGCGTAACCTTCGATAGTCTATGCTCCTTCTCTCCCCATACGACCGCGATTATCGCCAAGGTACAGAGCCGCAACAAAATCCTCAAGTCGCTAGCCGGCAGCACATGGGGAAAAGACAAAGAAACGTTGTTGGCAACTTACAAGGCAATCGGCCGGCCGGTCCTCAACTACGCAGCACCGATATGCTCGCCTGGATGCAGTGGTACGCAGATGAGGAAACTTCAGACCTGTCAAAATACAGCACTCCGGACCACGACGGGATGCCTCTTGATGTCTCCCGTTGAACACCTCCATAGTGAGACGCACATGCTTCCTGTAAAGGAGCATAATCAACTCCTCTCCAGGCAGTTCCTCCTTGGTTGTTTCCGTAGGAATCACCCCTGCAGCCATCTGCATGGAGCGGAACCGCCTCCCAGGAGCATCAAGAGGTCATTCCTCGACTATGTCGATGACATTGCACAGTACGCCGACCAGACTTCGGACGCAACTAACTTTCGACAGGCACTGACCGCCATTCACAGTGGAGCCATCAACACCTTCACCGACTCCCTTCCCGTGAATGGCGTTCTTGGAGTCAAACCACCACCTATTGTAGACGAAGAGCTCCAGTTGCCGCGAGAAACGCGAGTGACCCTAGCGCAACTTCGTTCTGGATACTGTAGCAGGTTAAACTCCTACTTATCCAGAATCGACCCCGACATACCTAATGTATGTCCTGCATGCAACGAGTCTCCGCATGACACAGGCAACCTCTTTGCATGCCCCACAAACCCCACCCATCTAGCACCCTCTTCCCTTTGGTCCGACCCCGTCGTAACAGCACGTTTCTTGGGCCTACCGTTAGATGATCTCGACGACAACACAAACAACCCTTACCATCCTAACGGGGATTAGCTAACCGTTAAAACAACAAACAACAACAGAAACAGCGGACGGTTTTTTCAACGATATTTTCCAAACAGCATCACAAATGTCTATCTTTTTGACACTTCGCGTCAAACTACTCGTGCTAATCCACCTTGCACAACCCCTGAAAGCCACTTCAGAGTTACAATATTTATTCCATGCGTTGATGCTCTGATTCAAAACATGACAGAACGTTTATTAGTGAATGAGGATATACTCTCGTCATTTCAAATTCTACTCCCAGGTTTTGCTGCAATTGATAATGCCGAAGAATTAAAAAATTTAACTATTTACTTCGAGGAGCAAATATCAATGACAGCATTAAAATCAGAGTATCGATTGTGGTGTGCCAGCTTATCAACAATAGATCCAACCATAGAAGTGTTGAAATTACTGCAACATTGCGATGCAACGTATTTTAAAAATATTCACTACCTGCTTACAATTTTAGCAACTCTTCCAATGACGACCGCTTCCGTTGAAAGAACTTTTTCAACCTTAAAAAGAATTAAAACTTTACAACGCAGTGTCATGGGCAATGAGCGGCTGAGTGCACTTGCTGTTATTGCAGTGCACTGGGATATTAAAATAGATCCAGATGAAGTAATTAATGATATGGCAAACAAGAAGAAAAGAAAAATATTACTTATTTAAGTTACAACTACCAAATCATTTAAGTAATATGTATATGAATTTAAATACTTTTTTTTTAATAAACAGAAAATTTAAAGTTTATACATATATGTTTTTACTTCAGCCCCCCCGAAATGAAAAGCTGGCTACGGGCCTGTTCGTGGTACTAAGATTTGGGTTACAAAAAAATATTTCTATTTGAAGTCTCTGCATCAAGGACTTAAATTGTACCGTAGTGAATCCTGGTTCATTATCAATTGTTAATTTCTTAATATTAGGGAAGCTTTATAATATTTCTAACACTTTATCTTCTAAATTAATCTTATCTTCGATTTGCTTAATAACCAAAAATTTGGAATAGCTATCTATACACGTAATGAATTTTAAAGATTGCGCATAGAATATATCCATGTGTATCTGTACTCCTTCCTCTGCAGGTATTGGGACCTCTCCAATTGGTATTTTTATAGGATGTCTATCATATTTGTTTTTATTACATATGTCGCAATTCCTTACATATTCTTTGAATTGTTTTCTCATTTCAGGCCAATAATATTTTTTGCAAATTTGATCCAAATTTTCTTGGTAACTTCTATGTGCTCGTGTATGCGTTTGTGCAATTATACTCGTAATTCCTTGGTCTTCTCTGTTTGTTATGTCAATTGGAAAATTTTTCGTATATATGAATTTATTAGTAAATGTTTCTCTTAGTTTCGCTATATATTTCATACAGATCCCCTATTGAGCAATGTATTGCCGTAACTATATTTGGTTTGATGTATTCCTTTAATATTGTGATTAAATTATCAACAGTATCATATTCAATTAAATGTCTAATTTTTCCAAATTCTTGAATTTGCTCGTGTATTGTAAATCTATTTTTACTTAGTAAAATTTGTTGTTTAAATTGGTTTAATGGTTTTTTTGTCTCGGGTATCTGAGTATGATCACTACTTTCAGCTGAATTTTGAGTTACTGTGGTTGACGATTCGTCGGATAAATTATTAAGAAATTGTCGTGACAGAGCATCTGCTACCACATTTGTTTTATCTGGTTTATATACAATTTTTGCTCCATATTCTCCAATTAAAGCATGCCATCTTTTCATTTTGGTATTTGGATTTCTAGGTGAGACTGCAAATGTTAGTGGTTAGTGATCGGTATGAATTTCCAAATCTGAAACTCCGTATAAATATTTTCTTAGAATTTTTAATGCCCATACGATAGCGTATAGTCCTTATTCATTAGTCGCGTAATTTTTTTCTGTTGAATTTAATGTTTTAGATATAAATGTAATAGGTTTGCCCCTTGGCTTAAGACTCCACCAATAGCTTCATTTGATGCGTCTGTTGTTAATATAAATGTTTCGTTAAAACTTGGTTGAATTAATTCGACTTGATCTACTAATATAGACTTCAATTTCTCAATTGCCAAAAGTCCTTCTTGTTCCAATCTAAATTTAATTTTTTTAGACATATGTCGTGAAACTCTTCCGTTTTCACCTGATAAATGTATTGTTAATGGTTTTGCTATTTTACCATAATTTTTAATAAACTTCCTGTAAAATCCAGTCATTCCTAGGAAGCTTCGTAACTGTCGTAGAGTTGTCGGAACCGGAAAATTTAAAATTGTTTCAACTTTTTTTGGATCTGTCTTTATAACATTATTTGCAACAATATATCCCAAAAATTCTACTTCTTCTTGGTAGAATTTAGATTTTTGTAATGAAATTTTCATATTTGCGTTTTTTAGTACTTCTATTATTATACTTAATTGTTTTTTATGTTCCTCGAAGCTTTTTGAAAATACGATTATATCGTCAATATAAACGTGACAAAATTTTCCAATAAAGTCCCTTAAAACATTGTCCATTGCCCCTTGGAAATATACTAGGCGCGTTTTTTAAACCAAATGGCATTCTTAAAAATTCGTATTTTCCGTTATTTACTGAAAATGCAGTTTTTTCAATATCGTGTTCTTTAATAAGGATCTGGTGAAAACCTGATTCCAGATCTATTGTGGAAAAATATTTTGAACTTCTTAAATTTGAAAGTATTATATTGCTATCCGGAATTGGATATTTATCTGATTTTGTTACTTCATTTAGTTTTTTGTAATCGATTACCATTCGCAATTTCGGCGTACCGTCTTCATTTACACCTTTTTTTGGTACAACCCAAATTGGCGAAATATATGCGCTTTTACTTCGTCTTATTATTTTATCTTCCATCATTTTTTTTACCTCTTCGTTTATGAAGGAATTAGCAGAAAGAGGATATGGGTATTGTTTACTCCATATAGGAGTTTCAACAATTGTTGTTATTTCCGCTTTTATATCCGTTCGAAACGGTAAATTCATATTTATTGTAGAATGTATTTGATATATTTCATTTCTAATTTCCTCTCAAATTTTCAATTTCATCTTCGTTTATGTCGGTATTTCCTTCGACTGGCGCTTTAGAGAACTTTACTCTAAAGTAATTTTGTTTACATAGTTTTCCTCTTCTATATTGCCGGTATTTTCATCGGCTGGCGTTGTAGAACTTCTTTGTTCCACAATATATTTTTTATTTAATTTGCCGGTATTATCATCGGCTGGCGTTGTAGAACTTTTTCGTTCCACAATATTTTTTGCATAATTATTACTTCTACTCTGCTGGTATAAATCTTCAGCTGGCGTTGTACAGCTTTCCTGCTCCACAGTATTCATTTTTTTATATTTGCCGGTATTTCCATCGGCTGGCGCTTTAGAAGTCTTTGCTTCCAAAGTAATTTCGTCCTCCTTAACGATCTTTAAATTATCCTTACTTTTCTGATGCTCATATTCGCATCCTAATTTATTATTAATTTCTTTTTTTCAAAGTTAATCACCGCATTAATGTCGTTCAAAAATGTGTATCCTATTAATAGGTCTGCTTCCAAATTTTCGATTTCGTAGAATATTTCCGTATTCTTGATTTAATATAGCAAATAGTTGCTCCCGTATCTATTAATATTTTAAAGTTTTGACCAGTAACCCTGTCATTTAGAAAAAATATATGGCAGAGTTAATTTTGGCCTAAAAAATTATCCTCCTTAATATTATTAATGCGCTGTGTCTTAGTCAGTGGCTTCACATTCTGTTGTGTACTTCCATGTGGCCTTTTTTCTAAATTGTTTTGGTTAAAGGTTGTTGGCTTTTGCAACATACGGTTGCGTGTATGGATGCTTGAGTCGACATCCATTGGTGTAGGTCGTGGTTGGTTATTCTGATACCCCATTCTTTGGTTGTAATTCCTTTGTGGCTGGACTTGTGGGAACCGTAAATTATTATTGAAATTGCCGTTATTGAATCTGTTGTTATTAAAAGTATGTTGCCTGTTATTGTTGTTAGGATTTGAATAGTTTTGATTTTTTCCAAATTGTAATGCGAAGGACGCTCGCATATTGTTAGATTCTAATTTTTGTTCTTTTGCTAAAGCATTTGGTAAATCGCTTGGCGATAGTGAAAATAGTATGTTTGCTAAGTTTCCGTTTAGTCCCGTTATGAATGTGCGTAAGGCATCCCGCCTATTTTTGGCATTAAATTTACGGCACTATCTGATCCGTAAGTCATTATGGTTTTGTTTATTAGGAAAGTTAATTTCTCATTAACCTTATTATAATATTCAATTATGGAGTAATTGCCTTGACGCAGGATACTCATTTCTTTCTCAATTATATGAGCTGGTCGCTTATCGGCGTAAGCGAAATCTAATCGTGCTAAAATAGCATCAAAATTTAAAACTGTTCCGTGGTTGGACAAAATGTCATTAGCATCGTGAGTAATTTTATTTCTTAATATAGTCAATTTATTTCTTAATATAGTCAATGCAGCCTACCTACGGCTGCCTCTTACGTATAAACTCATTGCATTGTTAGCCGATTTCCTCCAGCTAACATATTTATTCTGTTTTCCCCCAAATTCTGGTAAAGACTCTACTACTTCTAGGGATTCGTCACAGCGAATCTCTGAATTTATTACTTCAGGTTTGTAATCGGTTATTGTTGTAGGCTTCGTTAAGTCTTCTATTTGCCTGCGCATTTCAGATATTTCTACTCTAATTGATGCGTTCGTTGCGGCAATTAGTCTTGCGACTAAGGTCTCATTTTCGCTACTTAAAGCCATTTTTGATTAATTAATTTTTTCTTTTCTTTTCCTTTAAATATGGACAATTTTCAAATTTATGGTTGCCTTTACAGTAATCGTAATAATGCAACCTTTCTTATTTTGGAGTACTTATATTACTTCCCATTTAAAACAAATCTTCCTTTTTTGATACTTGTATCATCTCTATAGTCTCAGACATAATTGTCTCCTGATTATAATAATCCTCAAGTGTGGTCTTTTTATCTTTTCCTATATATCGAAAAATTTTCACCATACATTTAATTTTAAGTTTATCTTTATTTAGATCCCTTTCTTTTTTGTTAATCCTATTGACTTCTACAAATCCTTCAAGATTTCTAACTATTCTGTCTATTTCGTTATAGTCCAAGTCAGTTGGTAAAGCCTCTGTCATTTTGTTGTTTTTTAAGACTTAATTTAATATAATTTGTATATATTTGATATACAATTTTTATTTTATTTTCAAACACGGACGGTTGTGAAAGGCAGGATTATTAATTTTATAATACTCACAGTAAACAATTTTTATATTTAATATAATTGGGTTTATTTCCCATTTAATTGATAAATATATGTAGGTCTTACTTACAACTAATTTTATGTTGTTGCTGCTATTGCTGCTGTTGTTACCGTTGCTGTTGCTGCTGTTGCGGCTATTGTTGCCTTTGCTGCTGCTGTTGCTTTCTGAGTAGAACTTTGGCGGTTGGTTATGCGATGGTCGTCGTTGGCGGTCGTGCGTGAGGTTTAGATGAAATAAGATTTTTTTTTTCAGATTTCTGATTTACAGAAATTTTTTGATTCTTTTGTTTTTATCATGGGCTTTCAGCGTTTTTTATGTGGATGTCTTATGGATCCACACACTTTCTTTTATGTCTTTGAAATTTTCACAAATGTTCATAAATGTTCACTTTCAGGTTTTTTCTTCAATTCAAACTTTGAAATCACTTTATATTTGCTGTTGTAGTTTTTTGTTTTAAATCTTTTGTTTTTTTTTTACTTTTCTCCCTATTTTTGGGATAAAACACAAGGGTTGGTTTGAGTGCGATAATATATGGTGCGCTTTGATCATCAAGATGATCTTTCAATACGCCTGCCGATTATACACTGATCTTTATTAGTAAAAGCACTTATATTTATATTCTTATAATTCTATGCTTATTACTAGAGATGCTTTGGGATTACATTAAGTGATGAAATGCCAGAGCATTGGATTTCCAATTATTCTCATTAGCAAAACAAATGGAATATTGAATTATGCTTACTTATCAAAACAAGTGATGTATTGATTTCTTATTAATTAAAGTATTCTGCTAACCAAGCAGCAATACTGTAAGAAGATACAATTTGTTTACGTTTATCATTAGGTCTCTGTGTGGCTGCTGCCGTTAACTTGTATATACATTTGTATGTTTGCATATACGTATTTATGTAAATTTATATGTGATTAATTTATTTTGCTTACTTTTCTTGTTATATTTTCAATTGCCTTCCCTTTTTTGTTTTGAGTCACTCCTAGTTAATGCTTTATGTAGCATAAAGAGTATTGTCGAAAAATATTGCAAGTATGTAAATGGATAATAGAATTTGTTTTAAGTTTGTTTTTGTTAAACATATGTATTTGTTTGAATAAACAAAACTGAGTATAGAAGGCAGTGAATTATTATATAATAAAGACGTAACTTCAAACATTTTGGTATATTAAACGGGTTTGTTTTTTTCTTTTGTTTTTTTATAATTACAGTTTATGTGCTAATAAACTGCAATCTTTAACATACATATGTATGTACATAAATGCATGATAAAGTAAAAAGAAAAGCAAACGATACGACTCACTTTATCTTTCATCAAGGGTTTTTCGGGGGTATAATAACATTTGCGCGTGTGTGCCTGCGGATATTAATTCCTCTTCTTCTAGTTTTGTAGCTTACTGCTCCATGCGGCCATTCCTTGCGGTTTTTGTTGTTTGGTATTTTTGTGTATTATTTGCGCCCGAATATTTGTTTTGTTTTAAGGTGCTTTAGTTTTTCGCGCCCGATTTATGTTTTGCTTAGGTTTCGCGAGTTTTTTTGTTATGTTTTTTCTTGTTTGTTGAAATTGTTTTTTATATTTTGTTTTTCCATGCAATTTGTTTTTATTTTTGTCACGTCATTTCTCTTTTAACCACCGTGAAACTTTATATGCATACATATATTTACATAAAAACACTGCACTATTGTTACTTTTAATTTTTTCACTTCAAGTAATATATACATATATATTGCATATACTATATACAGGTATATGAGTATACTCTTTGTTCGTGATTGAGATTTTGTATAGGGTATGATCCCCCATCAAAGTTTGCATACGCTACGCCTATGGAGCAAATATCGCCTGATTGTAGCGTTATTTCTTCTTTCTTTTGTTATTTGTATTCAGCTATTGACTTATAGGCATATGTACATACCTAAGTATGCTACTGACGCTGACTGCTGCCTACTGTACATATGCACACCGCTAGCATATGCTCTATTCCCGAAATCCTAATTAGTTTACATACATATTGTTACGAATTTACTGCTTGCTAGTTTACTTTATTAGGTTCGTATCTCTGGATTGACAAATAAGACAAAAATCCGTTTAATTCACTTCAACAAAATCTCTTTATTTTACAACTCGTCTACACTATAGCAGTTTACTCTTAGCACTGATTGATTACGTTGGCGTTGCCACGGCTTATATAGCCACGCACTTCTCGCTGATGCCGACGTGTCCTTCTAGAATATTGCGTCTGGAAATTACCAGAACATAATGCTATACGGCGCCAGACTCAGCAATTGTTTAAGTAGACAAGCAGACAGTGCGGCGCCAGATGTCTATTGTTTCGCGGCGCCAGATGTCTACAACAAGACAAATGCTATTCCATATACCTACAGCTATTGTTCATAATAAGGGATGCATATAGCAATACAAATACATCTTAATACTACTTTTGTAACAATGCCCTCCACTAAAGCCTAATCGTCCCGATTAGGCACAAATCCTCTTGAACCAAATGGGGCGAGCCTCTCCAAATGTACTACTTTCATTTTACATCGTGCTTTTCCATTTCTTTGTATGCGGTATACCACGTCATTAAGTCGTTTCATCACCATATAGGGTCCTTCCCAGGCTGTCTGCAGTTTCGGGGACAAGCCTTTCTTTCGAAGTGGATTGTACAACAGGACCAGATCACCTTCTTCAAAACCTTTTGAATTTGCCACTTGATCGAACCGGTCCTTCATCTTATTGCTCATCAGATGCGTATGCTGTCTTACCATTAGATGCAATTCATTCATTTCTTCCTTTAAGGCAGAACAATAATCTCCATCATTTCGACAGGCACTGACCGCCATTCACAGTGGAGCCATCAACACCTTCACCGACTCCCTTCCCGTGAATGGCGCTCTTGGAGTCAAACCACCACCTATTGTAGACGAAGAGCTCCAGTTGCCGCGAGAAACGCGAGTGACCCTAGCGCAACTTCGTTCTGGATACTGTAGCAGGTTAAACTCCTACTTATCCAGAATCGACCCCGACATACCTAATGTATGTCCTGCATGCAACGAGTCTCCGCATGACACAGGCCACCTCTTTGCATGCCCCACAAACCCCACCCATCTAACACCCTCTTCCCTTTGGTCCGACCCCGTCGTAACAGCACGTTTCTTGGGCCTACCGTTAGATGATCTCGACGACAACACAAACAACCCTTACCATCCTAACGGGGATTAGCTAACCGTTAAAACAACAAACAACAACAGAAACAGCGGACGGTTTTTTCAACGATATTTTCCAAACAGCATCACAAATGTCTATCTTTTTGACACTTCGCGTCAAACTACTCGTGCTAATCCACCTTGCACAACCCCTGAAAGCCACTTCAGAGTTACAATATTTATTCCATGCGTTGATGCTCTGATTCAAAACATGACAGAACGTTTATTAGTGAATGAGGATATACTCTCGTCATTTCAAATTCTACTCCCAGGTTTTGCTGCAATTGATAATGCCGAAGAATTAAAAAATTTAACTATTTACTTCGAGGAGCAAATATCAATGACAGCATTAAAATCAGAGTATCGATTGTGGTGTGCCAGCTTATCAACAATAGATCCAACCATAGAAGTGTTGAAATTACTGCAACATTGCGATGCAACGTATTTTAAAAATATTCACTACCTGCTTACAATTTTAGCAACTCTTCCAATGACGACCGCTTCCGTTGAAAGAACTTTTTCAACCTTAAAAAGAATTAAAACTTTACAACGCAGTGTCATGGGCAATGAGCGGCTGAGTGCACTTGCTGTTATTGCAGTGCACTGGGATATTAAAATAGATCCAGATGAAGTAATTAATGATATGGCAAACAAGAAGAAAAGAAAAATATTACTTATTTAAGTTACAACTACCAAATCATTTAAGTAATATGTATATGAATTTAAATACTTTTTTTTTAATAAACAGAAAATTTAAAGTTTATACATATATGTTTTTACTTCAGCCCCCCCCCGAAATGAAAAGCTGGCTACGGGCCTGTTCGTGGTACTAAGATTTGGGTTACAAAAAAATATTTCTATTTGAAGTCTCTGCATCAAGGACTTAAATTGTACCGTAGTGAATCCTGGTTCATTATCAATTGTTAATTTCTTAATATTAGGGAAGCTTTATAATATTTCTAACACTTTATCTTCTAAATTAATCTTATCTTCGATTTGCTTAATAACCAAAAATTTGGAATAGCTATCTATACACGTAATGAATTTTAAAGATTGCGCATAGAATATATCCATGTGTATCTGTACTCCTTCCTCTGCAGGTATTGGGACCTCTCCAATTGGTATTTTTATAGGATGTCTATCATATTTGTTTTTATTACATATGTCGCAATTCCTTACATATTCTTTGAATTGTTTTCTCATTTCAGGCCAATAATATTTTTTGCAAATTTGATCCAAATTTTCTTGGTAACTTCTATGTGCTCGTGTATGCGTTTGTGCAATTATACTCGTAATTCCTTGGTCTTCTCTGTTTGTTATGTCAATTGGAAAATTTTTCGTATATATGAATTTATTAGTAAATGTTTCTCTTAGTTTCGCTATATATTTCATACAGATCCCCTATTGAGCAATGTATTGCCGTAACTATATTTGGTTTGATGTATTCCTTTAATATTGTGATTAAATTATCAACAGTATCATATTCAATTAAATGTCTAATTTTTCCAAATTCTTGAATTTGCTCGTGTATTGTAAATCTATTTTTACTTAGTAAAATTTGTTGTTTAAATTGGTTTAATGGTTTTTTTGTCTCGGGTATCTGAGTATGATCACTACTTTCAGCTGAATTTTGAGTTACTGTGGTTGACGATTCGTCGGATAAATTATTAAGAAATTGTCGTGACAGAGCATCTGCTACCACATTTGTTTTATCTGGTTTATATACAATTTTTGCTCCATATTCTCCAATTAAAGCATGCCATCTTTTCATTTTGGTATTTGGATTTCTAGGTGAGACTGCAAATGTTAGTGGTTAGTGATCGGTATGAATTTCCAAATCTGAAACTCCGTATAAATATTTTCTTAGAATTTTTAATGCCCATACGATAGCGTATAGTCCTTATTCATTAGTCGCGTAATTTTTTTCTGTTGAATTTAATGTTTTAGATATAAATGTAATAGGTTTGCCCCTTGGCTTAAGACTCCACCAATAGCTTCATTTGATGCGTCTGTTGTTAATATAAATGTTTCGTTAAAACTTGGTTGAATTAATTCGACTTGATCTACTAATATAGACTTCAATTTCTCAATTGCCAAAAGTCCTTCTTGTTCCAATCTAAATTTAATTTTTTTAGACATATGTCGTGAAACTCTTCCGTTTTCACCTGATAAATGTATTGTTAATGGTTTTGCTATTTTACCATAATTTTTAATAAACTTCCTGTAAAATCCAGTCATTCCTAGGAAGCTTCGTAACTGTCGTAGAGTTGTCGGAACCGGAAAATTTAAAATTGTTTCAACTTTTTTTGGATCTGTCTTTATAACATTATTTGCAACAATATATCCCAAAAATTCTACTTCTTCTTGGTAGAATTTAGATTTTTGTAATGAAATTTTCATATTTGCGTTTTTTAGTACTTCTATTATTATACTTAATTGTTTTTTATGTTCCTCGAAGCTTTTTGAAAATACGATTATATCGTCAATATAAACGTGACAAAATTTTCCAATAAAGTCCCTTAAAACATTGTCCATTGCCCCTTGGAAATATACTAGGCGCGTTTTTTAAACCAAATGGCATTCTTAAAAATTCGTATTTTCCGTTATTTACTGAAAATGCAGTTTTTTCAATATCGTGTTCTTTAATAAGGATCTGGTGAAAACCTGATTCCAGATCTATTGTGGAAAAATATTTTGAACTTCTTAAATTTGAAAGTATTATATTGCTATCCGGAATTGGATATTTATCTGATTTTGTTACTTCATTTAGTTTTTTGTAATCGATTACCATTCGCAATTTCGGCGTACCGTCTTCATTTACACCTTTTTTTGGTACAACCCAAATTGGCGAAATATATGCGCTTTTACTTCGTCTTATTATTTTATCTTCCATCATTTTTTTTACCTCTTCGTTTATGAAGGAATTAGCAGAAAGAGGATATGGGTATTGTTTACTCCATATAGGAGTTTCAACAATTGTTGTTATTTCCGCTTTTATATCCGTTCGAAACGGTAAATTCATTTTTATTGAAGAATGTATTTGATATATTTCATTTCTAATTTCCTCTCAAATTTTCAATTTCATCTTCGTTTATGTCGGTATTTCCTTCGCCTGGCGCTGTAGAGAACTTTACTCTAAAGTAATTTTGTTTACATAGTTTTCCTCTTCTATATTGCCGGTATTTTCATCGGCTGGCGTTGTAGAACTTCTTTGTTCCACAATATATTTTTTATTTAATTTGCCGGTATTATCATCGGCTGGCGTTGTAGAACTTTTTCGTTCCACAATATTTTTTGCATAATTATTACTTCTACTCTGCTGGTATAAATCTTCAGCTGGCGTTGTACAGCTTTCCTGCTCCACAGTATTCATTTTTTTATATTTGCCGGTATTTCCATCGGCTGGCGCTTTAGAAGTCTTTGCTTCCAAAGTAATTTCGTCCTCCTTAACGATCTTTAAATTATCCTTACTTTTCTGATGCTCATATTCGCATCCTAATTTATTATTAATTTCTTTTTTTCAAAGTTAATCACCGCATTAATGTCGTTCAAAAATGTGTATCCTATTAATAGGTCTGCTTCCAAATTTTCGATTTCGTAGAATATTTCCGTATTCTTGATTTAATATAGCAAATAGTTGCTCCCGTATCTATTAATATTTTAAAGTTTTGACCAGTAACCCTGTCATTTAGAAAAAATATATGGCAGAGTTAATTTTGGCCTAAAAAATTATCCTCCTTAATATTATTAATGCGCTGTGTCTTAGTCAGTGGCTTCACATTCTGTTGTGTACTTCCATGTGGCCTTTTTTCTAAATTGTTTTGGTTAAAGGTTGTTGGCTTTTGCAACATACGGTTGCGTGTATGGATGCTTGAGTCGACATCCATTGGTGTAGGTCGTGGTTGGTTATTCTGATACCCCATTCTTTGGTTGTAATTCCTTTGTGGCTGGACTTGTGGGAACCGTAAATTATTATTGAAATTGCCGTTATTGAATCTGTTGTTATTAAAAGTATGTTGCCTGTTATTGTTGTTAGGATTTGAATAGTTTTGATTTTTTCCAAATTGTAATGCGAAGGACGCTCGCATATTGTTAGATTCTAATTTTTGTTCTTTTGCTAAAGCATTTGGTAAATCGCTTGGCGATAGTGAAAATAGTATGTTTGCTAAGTTTCCGTTTAGTCCCGTTATGAATGTGCGTAAGGCATCCCGCCTATTTTTGGCATTAAATTTACGACACTATCTGATCCGTAAGTCATTATGGTTTTGTTTATTAGGAAAGTTAATTTCTCATTAACCTTATTATAATATTCAATTATGGAGTAATTGCCTTGACGCAGGATACTCATTTCTTTCTCAATTATATGAGCTGGTCGCTTATCGGCGTAAGCGAAATCTAATCGTGCTAAAATAGCATCAAAATTTAAAACTGTTCCGTGGTTGGACAAAATGTCATTAGCATCGTGAGTAATTTTATTTCTTAATATAGTCAATTTATTTCTTAATATAGTCAATGCAGCCTACCTACGGCTGCCTCTTACGTATAAACTCATTGCATTGTTAGCCGATTTCCTCCAGCTAACATATTTATTCTGTTTTCCCCCAAATTCTGGTAAAGACTCTACTACTTCTAGGGATTCGTCACAGCGAATCTCTGAATTTATTACTTCAGGTTTGTAATCGGTTATTGTTGTAGGCTTCGTTAAGTCTTCTATTTGCCTGCGCATTTCAGATATTTCTACTCTAATTGATGCGTTCGTTGCGGCAATTAGTCTTGCGACTAAGGTCTCATTTTCGCTACTTAAAGCCATTTTTGATTAATTAATTTTTTCTTTTCTTTTCCTTTAAATATGGACAATTTTCAAATTTATGGTTGCCTTTACAGTAATCGTAATAATGCAACCTTTCTTATTTTGGAGTACTTATATTACTTCCCATTTAAAACAAATCTTCCTTTTTTGATACTTGTATCATCTCTATAGTCTCAGACATAATTGTCTCCTGATTATAATAATCCTCAAGTGTGGTCTTTTTATCTTTTCCTATATATCGAAAAATTTTCACCATACATTTAATTTTAAGTTTATCTTTATTTAGATCCCTTTCTTTTTTGTTAATCCTATTGACTTCTACAAATCCTTCAAGATTTCTAACTATTCTGTCTATTTCGTTATAGTCCAAGTCAGTTGGTAAAGCCTCTGTCATTTTGTTGTTTTTTAAGACTTAATTTAATATAATTTGTATATATTTGATATACAATTTTTATTTTATTTTCAAACACGGACGGTTGTGAAAGGCAGGATTATTAATTTTATAATACTCACAGTAAACAATTTTTATATTTAATATAATTGGGTTTATTTCCCATTTAATTGATAAATATATGTAGGTCTTACTTACAACTAATTTTATGTTGTTGCTGCTATTGCTGCTGTTGTTACCGTTGCTGTTGCTGCTGTTGCGGCTATTGTTGCCTTTGCTGCTGCTGTTGCTTTCTGAGTAGAACTTTGGCGGTTGGTTATGCGATGGTCGTCGTTGGCGGTCGTGCGTGAGGTTTAGATGAAATAAGATTTTTTTTTTCAGATTTCTGATTTACAGAAATTTTTTGATTCTTTTGTTTTTATCATGGGCTTTCAGCGTTTTTTATGTGGATGTCTTATGGATCCACACACTTTCTTTTATGTCTTTGAAATTTTCACAAATGTTCATAAATGTTCACTTTCAGGTTTTTTCTTCAATTCAAACTTTGAAATCACTTTATATTTGCTGTTGTAGTTTTTTGTTTTTAAATCTTTTGTTTTTTTTTTACTTTTCTCCCTATTTTTGGGATAAAACACAAGGGTTGGTTTGAGTGCGATAATATATGGTGCGCTTTGATCATCAAGATGATCTTTCAATACGCCTGCCGATTATACACTGATCTTTATTAGTAAAAGCACTTATATTTATATTCTTATAATTCTATGCTTATTACTAGAGATGCTTTGGGATTACATTAAGTGATGAAATGCCAGAGCATTGGATTTCCAATTATTCTCATTAGCAAAACAAATGGAATATTGAATTATGCTTACTTATCAAAACAAGTGATGTATTGATTTCTTATTAATTAAAGTATTCTGCTAACCAAGCAGCAATACTGTAAGAAGATACAATTTGTTTACGTTTATCATTAGGTCTCTGTGTGGCTGCTGCCGTTAACTTGTATATACATTTGTATGTTTGCATATACGTATTTATGTAAATTTATATGTGATTAATTTATTTTGCTTACTTTTCTTGTTATATTTTCAATTGCCTTCCCTTTTTTGTTTTGAGTCACTCCTAGTTAATGCTTTATGTAGCATAAAGAGTATTGTCGAAAAATATTGCAAGTATGTAAATGGATAATAGAATTTGTTTTAAGTTTGTTTTTGTTAAACATATGTATTTGTTTGAATAAACAAAACTGAGTATAGAAGGCAGTGAATTATTATATAATAAAGACGTAACTTCAAACATTTTGGTATATTAAACGGGTTTGTTTTTTTCTTTTGTTTTTTTATAATTACAGTTTATGTGCTAATAAACTGCAATCTTTAACATACATATGTATGTACATAAATGCATGATAAAGTAAAAAGAAAAGCAAACGATACGACTCACTTTATCTTTCATCAAGGGTTTTTCGGGGGTATAATAACATTTGCGCGTGTGTGCCTGCGGATATTAATTCCTCTTCTTCTAGTTTTGTAGCTTACTGCTCCATGCGGCCATTCCTTGCGGTTTTTGTTGTTTGGTATTTTTGTGTATTATTTGCGCCCGAATATTTGTTTTGTTTTAAGGTGCTTTAGTTTTTCGCGCCCGATTTATGTTTTGCTTAGGTTTCGCGAGTTTTTTTGTTATGTTTTTTCTTGTTTGTTGAAATTGTTTTTTTATATTTTGTTTTTCCATGCAATTTGTTTTTATTTTTGTCACGTCATTTCTCTTTTAACCACCGTGAAACTTTATATGCATACATATATTTACATAAAAACACTGCACTATTGTTACTTTTAATTTTTTCACTTCAAGTAATATATACATATATATTGCATATACTATATACAGGTATATGAGTATACTCTTTGTTCGAGATTGAGATTTTGTATAGGGTATGATCCCCCATCAAAGTTTGCATACGCTACGCCTATGGAGCAAATATCGCCTGATTGTAGCGTTATTTCTTCTTTCTTTTGTTATTTGTATTCAGCTATTGACTTATAGGCATATGTACATACCTAAGTATGCTACTGACGCTGACTGCTGCCTACTGTACATATGCACACCGCTAGCATATGCTCTATTCCCGAAATCCTAATTAGTTTACATACATATTGTTACGAATTTACTGCTTGCTAGTTTACTTTATTAGGTTCGTATCTCTGGATTGACAAATAAGACAAAAATCCGTTTAATTCACTTCAACAAAATCTCTTTATTTTACAACTCGTCTACACTATAGCAGTTTACTCTTAGCACTGATTGATTACGTTGGCGTTGCCACGGCTTATATAGCCACGCACTTCTCGCTGATGCCGACGTGTCCTTCTAGAATATTGCGTCTGGAAATTACCAGAACATAATGCTATACGGCGCCAGACTCAGCAATTGTTTAAGTAGACAAGCAGACAGTGCGGCGCCAGATGTCTATTGTTTCGCGGCGCCAGATGTCTACAACAAGACAAATGCTATTCCATATACCTACAGCTATTGTTCATAATAAGGGATGCATATAGCAATACAAATACATCTTAATACTACTTTTGTAACAATGCCCTCCACTAAAGCCTAATCGTCCCGATTAGGCACAAATCCTCTTGAACCAAATGGGGCGAGCCTCTCCAAATGTACTACTTTCATTTTACATCGTGCTTTTCCATTTCTTTGTATGCGGTATACCACGTCATTAAGTCGTTTCATCACCATATAGGGTCCTTCCCAGGCTGTCTGCAGTTTCGGGGACAAGCCTTTCTTTCGAAGTGGATTGTACAACAGGACCAGATCACCTTCTTCAAAACCTTTTGAATTTGCCACTTGATCGAACCGGTCCTTCATCTTATTGCTCATCAGATGCGTATGCTGTCTTACCATTAGATGCAATTCATTCATTTCTTCCTTTAAGGCAGAACAATAATCTCCATCATTTCTTACAGCTGAAGGATTCGTTCCAAACTTAAGATCAGCAGGGAGTCGCAGATCAGATCCCAAAATAATCTTTGCCGGCGTGTAACCAGTTGTCTCGTGCTTCGCTGAACGATACGCCAGCAGGAACATCTGGATGCACTTGTCCCAATTCCGTTGGTCTTTATCGACGATTTTCCGCAGATGTTCTTCGAGCGTTCGGTTGAATCTCTCTACCATCCCATCTGATTGTGGGTGTAACGCTGTTGTCCGTGTCTTGTGGATGCCCAATAATGTACAAACTTCTTGGAAAATGGAAGATTCGAAATTTCTGCCTTGATCTGAGTGTAATTCGACGGGCACTCCGAACCTTGCTATCCAATTTTCTACAAACGCTTCGGCTACGGTCTTCGCTTCCTGGTTTGGTAAGGCATATACTTCTGGCCATTTACTGAAATAGTCCATGACAACCAGTAGATATTTGTTACCGGCCGTACTGGTTGGAAACGGACCTGCAACATTAATTGCGACTCGTTCAAATGGTGATCCCACGTTGTACTGTTGTAGCCTACCGCGACTTTTGGCTTTAGGACCTTTAGCTGCCATGCACTCTACGCAATTACTTATCCATTCTGCTATGGAATCTCGACAGCCGATCCAGTAGAACCGTTGTTTAATCTTCTCTATAGTTTTTGTAATTCCAAGGTGCCCTCCACTAGGTCCATTGTGATATTCTTTCAATACTTTCGGGATCATGGACTTCGGTACTATGATCAGCAGACGAGACTGTTTGCCATCTTCGCTTTCCCAGGTACGATGAAGGTATCCATTAACGAGGTTTATGCTGTTCCATTGGGCCCAATATGCTTTTGCCGTTGGACTCTCGCTACTTATTTGTTCCTTTGGTGGTCGTACCCCATTTTCTTTGGCTATTATCAGCTTTGCAAGATCAGGGTCCTCCAGCTGATTGATTCTGATGCGGTGAGGAATCCAATCATCTTCAGGTTCTATATTCAGTAATCGCACGTCGATTATACCTTCTTTTCCCTCTGATTTGGAGCAATGTTTACATTCCAGTGGACAAGGGCGACGTGATAATGCATCCGCATTTTTGTGGTGAATCCCCTTTCGATGTTCCGTTTCGAAGTCGTAATTCTGTAATCTTTCGATCCATCGTGCAATTTGGCCTTCCGGATTCTTAAACTGTAATAACCATTTTAATGCTGCATGATCAGTCCTCAGCAAGAATCGTTGTCCATACAAATACTTGTGGAAATGTTTTACACATTCCACCACAGCTAGTAGTTCTTTTCGCGTCACACAGTAGTTTTTCTCTGGTTTCCCGAGCACTCTGCTGTAATACCCAATTACTCTTTCTTGCCCGTCGATGAGCTGAGACCAATTCCATAAGCGCTCGCATCTGTATCCAGGATGAATTTCTTTCCAGGTATTGGATAAGGTAACATCGGCGCCGTACAAAGTAGTTCTTTAAGCTGCTCAAACGCTTTTTCTTGTTCCAACTGCCATACAAACGGGCGATTCTTCTTTGTTAAATCATGTAAACTTCTAGCCACGTTCGCAAATCCAGGTACAAAACGGCGGTAATACGTGCATAAGCCGAGGAGGCTGCGGAGTTCATGTATGTTGGTGGGTCGAGGCCAAACTTTGACTGCTTTTATTTTTCCTTCCTCGGTGTGAATCCCCTCAGTTGACACTTTATGTCCGAGATATGTGACCTGCTTCTTCCATAATGAACACTTAATGATGCTATTCGCTGAAAGACTTCCTCTAGATTTTTCAGATGATCATCGAAACTTTTTCCCATGATGATAATGTCATCAAGATACACCAAACATGTCTTCCAGTTGAGTCCTTTTAACACATGTTCCATCAGTCGCTCGAACGTTGCAGGCGCATTCTTCTTCTTCTTTACAGGCGTAGACACCGCTTACGCGATTATAGCCGAGTCAACAACAGCGCGCCAATCGTTTCTTCTCTTCGCTACGTGGCGCCAATTGGATATTCCAAGCGAGGCCAGGTCCTTCTCCACTTGGTCCTTCCACCGGAGTGGAGGTCTTCCTCTTCCTCTGCTTCCCGCGGCGGGTACTGCGTCGAATACTTTCAGAGCTGGAGTGTTTTCATCCATCCGGACAACATGACCTAGCCAGCGTAGCCGCTGTCTTTTAATTCGCTGAACTATGTCGATGTCGTCGTATATCTCGTACAGCTCATCGTTCCATCGGATGCGGTATTCGCCGTGGCCAACGCGCAAAGGACCATAAATCTTCCGCAGAACTTTTCTCTCGAAAACTCGCAACGTCGACTCATCGGTTGTTGTCATCGTCCAAGCCTCTGCACCATATAGCAGGACGGGAATTATGAGCGACTTATAGAGTTTGGTTTTTGTTCGTCGAGAGAGGACTTTACTTTTCAATTGCCTACTCAGTCCGAAGTAGCACCTGTTGGCAAGAGTAATCCTGCGTTGGATTTCTAGGCTGACATTGTTGGTGGTGTTAATGCTGGTTCCTAAATAGACGAAATTATCTACAACTTCAAAGTTATGACTGTCAACAGTGACGTGAGTGCCAAGTCGCGAGTGCGACGACTGTTTGTTTGATGACAGGAGATATTTCGTCTTGCCCTCGTTCACTGCCAGACCCATTTGCGTTGCTTCCTTGTTCAGTCTGGAGAAAGCAGAACTAACGGCGCGGGTGTTGAGACCGATGATATCAATATCATCGGCGTACGCCAGCAGCTGTACACTCTTATAAAAGATTGTACCTGCTCGGTTCAGTTCTGCAGCTCTAATAATTTTCTCCAGCAGCAGATTGAAAAAGTCGCACGATAGGGAGTCGCCTTGTCTGAAACCTCGTTTGGTATCGAACGGCTCGGAGAGGTCCTTCCCGATCCTGACGGAGCTTTTGGTCCCGCTCAACGTCAGTTTACACAGCCGTATTAGTTTTGCGGGGATACCAAATTCAGACATTGCGGCATAAAGGCAGCTCCTTTTCGTGCTATCGAAAGCAGCTTTGAAATCGACGAATAGGTGGTGAGTGTCGATTCTCCTTTCACGGGTCTTTTCCAAGATTTGGCGCATGGTGAATATCTGGTCGGTTGTTGATTTTCCAGGTCTGAAGCCACACTGATAAGGTCCAATCAGTTTGTTGACGGTGGGCTTTAATCTTTCACACAATACGCTCGATAGAACCTTGTACGCGATGTTGAGGAGGCTAATCCCACGGTAGTTGGCGCAGATTGTGGGGTCTCCTTTTTTATGGATTGGGCATAGCACACTTAAATTCCAATCGTTGGGCATGCTCTCATCCGACCATATTTTGCAAAGAAGCTGATGCATGCTCCTTATCAGTTCTTCGCCGCCGTGTTTGAATAGCTCGGCCGGCAATCCGTCTGCCCCTGCCGCTTTGTTGTTCTTCAGGCGGGCAACTGCTATTCGAACTTCGTCATGGTCGGGCAATGGAACGTCTGCTCCATCGTCATCGATTGGGGTATCGGGTTCGCCTTCTCCTGGTGCTATGTGTTCACTGCCATTCAGCAGGCTGGAGAAGTGTTCCCTCCATAATCTAAGTATGCTCTGGGCATCGGTGGCTAGATCACCTTTGGGGGTTCTACAGGAGTATGCTCCGGTCTTGAAACCTTCTGTAAGTCGCCGCATTTTTTCGTAGAATTTTCGAGCATTACCCCTGTCGGCCAGCTTATCAAGCTGTTCGTACTCACGCATTTCGGCCTCTTTCTTCTTCTGTCTGCAAATGCGTCTCGCTTCCCTCTTCAACTCTCGGTATCTATCCTATCCCGCACGTGTTGTGGTCGATCGTAACGTTGCGAGGTAGGCAGCCTGTTTTCTCTCCGCTGCGACACGGCACTCCTCATCGTACCAGCTGTTCTTTTGCACTTTCCGAAAACCAATGGTTTCGGTTGCAGCTGTACGTAAGGAGTTTGAAATGCCGTCCCACAGTTCCCTTATACCGAGTTGTTGACGAGTGCTCTCAGAGAGCAGGAGTGCAAGCCGAGTAGAAAATCGTTCGGCTGTCTGTTGTGATTGCAGCTTCTCGACGTCGAACCTTCCTTGTGTTTGTTGGCGTGCGTTTTTTGCTGCACAGAGGCGGGTGCGAATCTTGGCTGCAACAAGATAGTGGTCCGAGTCGATGTTAGGACCTCGGAGCGCACGCACATCTAAAACACTGGAGACGTGTCTTCCGTCTATCACAACATGATCGATCTGGTTGGTGGTTTTTCGATCCGGAGACAGCCAGGTAGCTTGATGTATCTTCTTATGCTGGAATCTAGTACTACAGATAACCATATTTCGGGCCCCGGCGAAGTCGATCAGCCTCAACCCATTTGGGGATGTTTCCTCGTGGAGGCTGAATTTACCGACCGTAGTGCCAAAGATACCTTCTTTGCCCATCCTGGCGTTGAAGTCGCCAAGCACGATTTTGACATCGTGGCGGGGGCATCTCTCATAAGTGCGCTCCAAGCACTCATAAAAAGCATCTTTGGTCACATCGTCCTTCTCTTCCGTCGGGGCGTGGGCGCAAATCAGCGATATGTTGAAGAACCTCGCTTTGATGCGGATTGTGGCTAGACGTTCATTCTCCGGAGTGAATGATAGTACTCGGCGACGGAGTCTCTCTCCCACCACGAATCCAACACCAAACTTGCGCTCCTTTATATGGCCACTGTAGTAAATGTCACAAGGACCTACTCGTCTCTGTCCTTGTCCCGTCCATCGCATTTCTTGGACGGCGGTGATGTCAGCCTTTATCTTTACGAGGACATCTACCAGCTGGGCAGCGGCACCTTCCCAATTAAGGGACCGGACATTCCAGGTGCATGCCCTCAAATCATAGTCCTTATTTCGTTTGCCATGGACGTCATCAAAAGGGGGGTCTCTCATCCGAGGCTGTGTTTGCTTTTTCATTGGGGGTGTTTTTTTACGTGGCGGGTCCCAAACCCAGCGCACAACCCTATGCAGGGGATGTTTCGCCTTCTCACGTTAGCTCGCCTTCAAACGGATGTTCTTAGGCTACCCAGAGGATACTTGGTCAAAGACCGGAAGTCGTGAGCTGCTTGAGTCATATGTAAAAGAATCGTTTCTGGCCACTCCCAAGTGAATGGCGATCAG
Source organism: Bactrocera dorsalis (assembly GCF_023373825.1). NCBI lineage: Eukaryota > Metazoa > Arthropoda > Insecta > Diptera > Tephritidae > Bactrocera > Bactrocera dorsalis. The sequence continues at coordinate 42,562,113 of NC_064305.1, forward strand.
AGAACTTTCCTCACTTGCGTGAACTTCTACACATGACTCCATCCTCTTTCACGGTCACATTCATCAATCTCGACTTGCCAATATCCACTTTGTAGATCTAATGTAGAAAACCATTTCGCTCCAGACAAGGTGTCTAATGTATCGTCGATTCTTTGTAGAGGATAACTGTCTTTCTTTGTGACATCATTCAACTTCCTATAATCTACGCAGAAACGGGTGCTACCATCTTTCTTTTTAACTAAGACGATAGGTGAGCTCCATGGACTTATTGAAGGTTCGATTACACCGTTTTTGTGCATGTCTTCAATAATTTTGTTAGCATCCTCACGTTTTGCTAGTGGAACCCTACGCGGAGCTTGTCGGATTGGTTTAGCGTCTCCAGTATTTATGCGATGTTTGACAATGCCGGTTCTTCCTGTGTTTCCTTCGTTTGCAAATATGGATGCGTATTTTTCTAATAGTTTTTCTGCTTTTAATTTTTAATTTCCATGCAGTTCGTTCAGCAAATTATTTAGGAGTGTAGGACTTATCTGCTGTGGCTCAATAGTAGGTTTCTGTTGTGACCGTTCGCATCGTGCTATTGCACTTATATTCTGGCACTGTCCAATTACTGCTCCTTTCTTCAGACTTATAGGCGTGTTCAATTCATTCACTACTCTGACCGGAATGGTGGCGTCTTCTCTAGTTTTCACAAGCGTTCTTCCTACCAATATTGGTGTATCTATTTTTGTTGGTTCCACAATCCACAATTCTTCAGTCCCACCTCCTCCATTCACTTTAGCCCATACAATCGCCTCAGATTTTGGTGGAATACTCTGATTATCATCAACAATCGCCCTCTTACTTTCAACGTTGGTCACATATCCGGTGTTTATAGGCATCTCCATGTTCTGGCAAAACAGCATTTGCTTGTTTAAATCCAAAGTAACCCCGTGATCAATCATGAAATCTACTCCCATTATAATTTCATCCGTGATTTCTGCTACGATGAAGGTGTGATTAACTTCCAGGGTACCAATCATCATTTCGCAAAACACTTTTCCCGCAACAGCTGCTTCCTCTCCTGTGGCCGTTCGAAGCTTGCAACCGACTAATGGTTCAACCGTTCCTCTTACCACATCCGGTCGGATAATTGAATGTGTGGCACCAGTATCCAAAGTAAGCGTTGACAGTCGTCCATTTACGATACCGTTGATAGTAAGATTGTTGTCATGGCGACCTATTTGTGATATCGAGATGGCGGGGCAAATAGTTGTGGGAACCAGCTCACGCCCCTTTGAACTGTTCCGTTTTAGTTTAACGACTTGTGAGATGTGGATGCTCCATCCTCGTTATCTGTTGGTTGTTTCCGTTTTGATGGGTTTACTTTTATATTGCAATTCCGTGCAAAGTGACCCGCTTTCCCACAGTTGAAACATCTGCCTGTTGTATTTACTCGCGGTGCAGCAATTGCCTTCAGAGTCTTCAACATTTCTTCCATCAGCGCCGGTTGTTCCATTTCAACCCTTTGTACTTTGTGTGCTGGTTTACTTAGTAGGGAAGCTGTTTCCTGTGTGAGGGCGTGCGAAACCGTTTCAGCAAACGTTCTTTTTGGCAATGCATATGTGGCGCGTTTGGTGTCCACATCACAAATTCCATTTATGAAACATTGAATTTTTACCCTCTCAATGTAATCCGCAGGTGCATCTGCATTTGCCAAATGAGCCAGTCGTTCTATTTCAGTTGCGAACTCTTGCAATGGCTCGTTCATCTTCTAACCCCTATTTTGCAATAATCTCTTTATTTTACAACTCGTCTACACTATAGCAGTTTACTCTTAGCACTGATTGATTACGTTGGCGCTGCCACGGCTTATATAGCCACGCACTTCTCGCTGATGCCGACGTGTCCTTCTAGAATATTGCGTCTGGAAATTACCAGAACATAATGCTATACGGCGCCAGACTCAGCAATTGTTTAAGTAGACAAGCAGACAGTGCGGCGCCAGATGTCTATTGTTTCGCGGCGCCAGATGTCTACAACAAGACAAATGCTATTCCATATACCTACAGCTATTGTTCATAATAAGGGATGCATATAGCAATACAAATACATCTTAATACTACTTTTGTAACAATATTAAGTATAAGCGCATCTATTCGCACCTACACAAATTGTATTACTTAGTAATGTGCAGTTATTATCATTGCACTTTTTGTACATGTACCTACTGAACAAGCAGGCATATAATTGCCGCTCATTGCGGATTTAAGTTAGTGCAAAGAATAAAGTCGTGACGACAGGTCATATCAACCGCAGCTCCTTTTGTTTTAATCTTATACATTTCTGGTGCCTCCTGTGAGGAACTCCGACCACCTGTTTCGAGTGTTAAGTGAAAATGGCCTCGTTGAATTTACGTGCATCGGCACACGCTGCAATTGTGCGCCTCGGGAAAGAAATCCAAAATGCAGATTTCAATCCGGATAATGTAGAGTGTGAAGTTTTACTCAGCCCAGTAAATCAACATTTTGATCGGTTTATACATCACCACTTTGATCTGGTCAGCAAGGCGAAGGAAAACGAAATTGCATCTCACGAAGAGTTGTTTGCGACAACAGAATCCTTGTACACCACGTTGTGTGTCACGCTGCAACGCCGTTTAAATCCCCAGACTGCCGTCCAGGTTGCATCATCGACAATAAATCACGTGGCAGACATGCGGCTAGATCCGGTATCAATTCCACGATTTGACGGAAAACCAACGAGTTGGTTGGCATTCAAGGACCTATTTGAACCGATGGTTCATAATCGAACTGACCTGGATCCTGCATATAAGTTGGGTAAGCTACGCCAGTGTGTCGATCAAGAAAGTGTTCCGATGATTGGAGGATTATATACCGGTGGCTACCACGAGGTGTGGTCCGAGCTAAAACGCCGTTATGATAATCCTCGCCTACTGGCAGAAACACACGTGCAGATCTTTCTTGATCTACCGAACAACCCACCAGAGGCTTCGAATACGCTGCGATCGATCGTTGATTGTGTGTGCAATTCATTTCGTGCACTTGCCGTGATGGACATTCCAGTGCACCACTGGGATTCGATAGCAGTTCCTGTACTTTTGCCCAAGTTACCAACAACAACGCGAAATGAATGGGGAATGAGCCTCACATCCGTGAGCATATCGAAGTTGGAAGATTTACTGTTATTTCTCGAACGACGTGCCAACCACATTACCGTTGCACCACAAACCGTTAGCACACAACCGTTGTTTAGGCGTTTCGCCTCTCGTACAGTTAAGGCGCACGTGGGCGCCACGAATAATACTCAATGTACAACCGCACCCCCCCGCCAATGTTGGTTGCCCTCAGTGCTCAGGTAATCATCGTCTAATAAGGTGTCTTCAGTTTCGAAACATGCAAGTCCCTGAACGCTGGGAACGTGTAAGGCGTTTAGCAGTATGCTTCAATTGTCTACGATCAGGACATACCGTCCGCCAGTGTTCTTCTGGTGCATGCTCGTTTTGTCAGCAAGGGCATAACACGCTACTTTGCCGACGTACAGGTACAAGACCTGTGGAAAATATAGCGGATACGAGTGTATCACCACCATCAGCAGCTTCGGTAACAACGCCTAGCTCTACATCAAAAATTAACTCAGGTGCTGCGGCGAACCACACTTCTACCGGACCGCAAGTGTATTCCCGCCAGCAATGACAATTAGATGAGGTCCAGTCATTAGTTGCGCAAGATGACCGGACCGTTTTACACTTGCGACGGCTAAGGGCTCCTTTCGGATTGCCATGGGAGGCCTTATGAATTCCGTGCATTATGCGACATCGGATCTCAGGTGAGCTTTCTCAGTGAATCCATGTTTAAAATTCTGAATCTTCGTAGAACTCCGGGGCAGATCCGAGTAGAAGGTATAGGCGCCAATGCAGCCACGTACACAAAAGGTTCCACAACTGTACGATTGAGATCCCTCGTTGACGAGACTTTCTCGATGCAAATTGAAGTCTACATCCTACAATCGATTACGACTATGACACCAATATGCAAGGTCGACTCCTCCGCCTGGGATCACCTTTCTGGACTCCAGCTTGCCGATCCAACATTTGGTACTCCTGCCAAAATTGATCTACTTATTGGCGCAGATATTTGGCCCGCTTTAATTGCCGATGGGATTGCTGCGGGACTCCATGACGAACCGTGCGCGCTCTGTACCCGCCTCGGTTGGGTTGTGATTGGCCCTGTGATGGTCAACACTCCAAATCATTTGACGCATACTCTAACTGTCAGTAAATGTATAGGCGATCAGCAACTGGATAAACTACTGCAGAGGTTCTGGCAGGTTGAGGACAATGGTCCTGCCGACGAACTCTCGGTAGACTCTTGTGAACGGATTTTCATTGACACTGTACGTCGCACAGCGAGTGGACACTATAGTGTACAAATCCCGTTTCTTCCGAATGCTCCCGTGTTAGGAGATTCATATCAAGCAGCGCGCCGTCAGTTTTTCATCTTGAGCGAAAATTAGCTGGCGACGCTGGCAAATACATAACGTTTATGCAAGAGTACATAGCACTCGGTCACATGAATCCCGTGAAAGACGATTGCTTTGACCCGACGCAATGCTATTACATACCCCATCATGCGGTAACCGGTAAATTTCGTGTGGTATTCAACACGTCCTGCAAAACCACAAGTGGAGTGTCATTGAACGATATTCTTCATCGGTTTCGACGTTATCGAATAGCTATAACAGCCGATGTCAAGAAGATGTTTCGACAGGTTGAGATCAACCCCTTGCAACGCATCTTGTGGCGGGAGTCACCAGTCGAACCACTACGTAGCTTCGAGTTGGCAACAGTAACGTATGGAATGACAAGCAGTCCATACAATGCGATTCGCTCCTTACGCCAATATGCTGTAGATAACTGCAACATTGTGGAGGACGAAAACCGGGTTTCTACGGCAAGGAACAGTATCCTTGATGGATTTTACGTCGACGACTATTTGGAAAGTTTTGACTCTCTGTTGGAAGCTGTTAGTTGTGCTCATGATGTCAATACGATCCTTCGTCAAGGTCACTTCATTCTCGACAAATGGAATTCGAACTGCGCCAAAGCACTTCATGCTATCACCGATCCAGAGAAATCTGAAGTTGAAATTGAATTATGCGATTCCAACGCCACTGTGTTAGGCTTACATTGGAATCCGTTGAGCGATGAGCTGTTTTTTAAGGTGAGAATTGAGGACTCACATACACTACCAACAAAGCGTAGTATCTTAAGTGACGTTGCAAGGCTGTATGACCCGATTGGTATACTAGCGCCAGCTGTAGTTCTGGCCAAAATGTTCATTCAAACCCTGTGGAGGAAGGATCTTAACTGGGACACTCCAATACCTGTGGAATTACAAGACCAGTGGCTCAAATTTCGAAATGGTCTTGAAGAACTAGCGCGAATCCGTGTACAGCGTTGGTTAGGCATGTCACCTCATGCATTTTGTACACTTCATGGCTTCTGTGACGCTAGTTCGAAGGCGTATGCTGCGGTGATCTACGTGAATAGTGGCGCACAAGGAGATTATTCCAATATGACACTTGTTACTGCAAAAACCAAGGTGGCACCTGTGAAAGAGATTACTATACCACGCTTGGAACTTTGTGCTGCCCACCTGCTGGTATTCACTCTACGTCATGTTCAAAAGGCGCTCCGCTTAGACAACGTCCCTTACACACTCTGGAGTGATTCAACTATCGTTTTACATTGGATTCATAAACAACCTTCAGTTTTGAAACAGTTCGGCGGTAATCGAGTTGCATACATCCAGGCCCACACCAAGGTAGAATGTTGGTGACACATTCGCTCCGAGTACAATCCGGCCGATTGTGCAAGTCGAGGAATTACGCCTGCAAGCCTTCTGCATCATCCGCTATGGTGGACAGGTCCACCTTCTCGTTTAATATGCATCGAAAACGATCCAGTTGTGCCAGAACTAACGGACGACCAACTCCAGGCACAGACCCTAGAATGTCAACCTTTTCGTACTCTTATAACAACTCGCCAGGATGATCACCAATGTCTTATGACTTCTTCGAATGGTCACCGAATCCCCCTCATTGAGAAATTTAGCATACTTAGTCGTGTTCTCAATACAACAGCGCGATTAAGACGTTTTCTGCCACGTTACAAGGGTCAGAGGTCGAATATTGTGACAGCAGAAGAATACGAATGGGCTCTGCTTCTAACTGTTAAACAAGCTCAAGGTAAGGCATATAGACGAGAAATTAATGCTCTGAAATCGAATTCCAGGTTAGACAGTCGAAATCACCTATTAGCCCTAAATCCATATGTGGATCTTGAAAGCATTTTGCGAGTCGGCGGGCGTCTCCGAAATGCAGAAATATCTAATGAACAACGACATCCAATGATTATTCCCAAAGGATCATTTGCTAACTTATTGATTGCTGATTCCCATAGACGATGTCTTCATGGTGGCATCCAGCAGATGTTACAGTACCTGCGACGACGGTTTTGGATAATTCACGCGCGCTCGCAAGTGAAGGCGTACATATGGAAATGTACCGTGTGTCGGAGACATCAACGTATTCTCCAGAATCAACAAATGGCTTCGTTACCCCGTGAACGGGTACTTGTGGCTCCAGTTTTTTCAAACAGCGGCCTAGATTATTGTGGTCCGTTCCATGTCCGCATTGGTAGTAGAAGATCAACTACAACATCTAAGACATATGCTGCTATATTCGTCTGTATGGCCTCACGAGCAGTCCATATAGAACTTGCTGAGGATTTGAGTACGAGATCCTTCATAGACGTTTACGACCGATTTATTAGTCGGCGCGGTATTTGTGCCAAGCTCTTCAGCGACAACGGTACCCAGTTTGTGGGCGCTGATAAACAGATGCGTGAAGATGTGAAGGAATGGGTATCCTCATACGCGCAACAGCACGTTGCTTATGTTGGTACTCAATGGAAGTTCATTACCCCCGCTGCGCCACATCATGGTGGCATCTGAGAAGCAGCGGTCCGCTCGGCCAAGAAGCATTTACTTCGCATTATGGGCCAACAGTCATTGCGATATCATGAGCTTTTAACGCTATTGACAAGAATTGAAGCTTGTCTTAACTCACGACCAATTGTAGCCTTACATGATGATAACGCCAGGTGATTTCATAATTGGCCGACCACTCAATTGCCGTCCTGAGCCACCTTTACCAGATATACCGCACAACCACTTCCATTATTGGCAGCGCTTGCAAGGAATGTTCGAACATTTTTGGAAACGTTGGCAAAATGAGTATCTAAATTCGCTTCAGGCCCGTAGCAAGTGGATGCGGCCTGAATCAAACCTCCAAGTAGGAGATGTCGTACTTATTCGAAATGAAAATTTGCCACCCGCTTGTTGGCGCATGGGTCGTATCACGGACACCCATCCTGGCAGCGATGGCCTTGTCCGCGTCATTACGTTAGAATACAATGGAGATCGGTTGACGGATGAAGGCATGTACGTCAAACGCCACTGTCAACGTCCTGTACAAAAGGTGGTAAGACTAACCGGAATACACGAAGAAATTCTCAACCGCGAGGGTTCAGCCGGGAAGGATGTTCGAGATTGAGATTTTGTATAGGGTATAATCCCCCATCTAAGTTTGCATACGCTACGCCTATGGAGCAAATATCGCCTGATTGTAGCGTTATTTCTTCTTTCTTTTGTTATTTGTATTCAGCTATTGACTTATAGGCATATGTACATACATAAGTATGCTACTGACGCTGACTGCTGCCTACTGTACATATGCACACCGCTAGCATATGCTCTATTCCCGAAATCCTAATTAGTTTACATACATATTAAGTATAAGCGCATCTATTCGCACCTACACAAATTGTATTACTTAGTAATGTGCAGTTATTATCATTGCACTTTTTGTACATGTACCTACTGAACAAGCAGGCATATAATTGCCGCTCATTGCGGATTTAAGTTAGTGCAAAGAATAAAGTCGTGACGACAGGTCATATCAACCGCAGCTCCTTTTGTTTTAATCTTATACACTCTTTTTTGTTTTTAATTTGTCACTGCACTAGTTTTGTTTTTGTTTTATTTTTCGGTTTGTCTTGTGGCTGTTATTTTAAAGCAAAGCTGTTAAGTAATGATTACTAATCATAATAATTAGTAATTAGATTTTTTTTTTTGAAAGGTGAAGTAATGATTATATTACGATTATTTTCAGATTCGGACGATTACTAATTGATTACGATTACAGATAATCGGAAAATAGTCAAGATTAATAAAAATTTCGAAAAAATAATCAAAAATAATAAAAAGTAATCGAAAAATAATTTGACTACTTTCGAAGATTACTTTTGATTGTTTTTGATTATTTTTTTTTTTGCGAAATTATGGCACTAGTTTTTCATGTTAGTTGTTATACCCTGAACAGGGTATATTAAGTTTGTCACGATGTTTGTAACACCCAGAAGGAAGCATCGGAGACCCTATAAAGTATATATATAAATGATCAGTATGTTGAGCTGAGTCGATTTAGCCATGTCCGTCTGTCTGTCCGTCCGTCCGTCTGTATATATACGAACTAGTCCTTCAGTTTTTAAATTTTGCAAACGTCATTTTCTCTTCAAGAAGCTGCTCATTTGTCGCGACGGCCGATATCGGACCACTATAACATATAGCTGCCATATAAACTGAACGATCGGAATCAAGTTCTTGTATGAAAAACTTTGACATTTGACAATGTATCTTCACGAAATTTGGTACAGATTATTTTCTAAGGCAACTATGTAATTTCCGAAGAAATTGTTCAGATCGGATTACTATAGCATATAGCTGCCATACAAAGTGAACAGATAGTTACTAACAGAAATGCACCTGTGAACGTTTTATGAAGTTAACGTTTTTTCTTGTTTTTTTTTCACTTTTTGTTATTACTACTGATGTTCATAAATTTGATAATTGATAACCTGTTGCATTCTTCTTGATTCTGCATTTTGTATAAAGTAAATATTTCTTTTGCGTATATTTTTTCGCGAGTGTTATGTTACACTTTACATACTTGTTATCAGGGCTGGGCATAGTACACTAAAAAATAAGTACAATAAGGTTTCTATTTATTCAGTGGTAGTTAAACAGCAAAATCTATTATCACTGAAAATTTAGTGATAGTGGAAAAACTTTCATTATCACTAAACCTTTATTCATATTGAAAAACAAATTGCACTACCATTAAAGGTTTAGTAATAGTGAACACCTTTAGTTATAATGAACATTTTTCAGTAACATAACACTGTTTCTTAAAGAATAAAAATACGTATGTACTATATGTATAAACTGAAGCAGTATGAGGAAATGTATTCAAAATAAACCATATATTTGAGTAGAGACTTCTAATTATGCCGCACTAAAATTAGGCAAACATAATTAATTTTTTATTTGCTTCTTTAATACCAACATTTCAAAAGTACGGTCAGTGAGATTTTGTTTACCATCGATTGGTTTCAAAAATTGTACTCACTTAAATATTGCATTACAGTTACTCAAATGGGAGTACTCACTTAAATATTGCATTTCAATAACTCCAATTTAGTAACATTAGTTCAATTTTACAAACATATGTACCTTTGCTAGCATAAGTGCTCATTAGAATTTTGCCACTTTGTTTTGTAACTCTTTTACTTGAATGTACTTACAGTGGGGAGCAAAACCGAGAACATATTTGCTTTCTTGAGGTATGAGCATTGATTTTCATGATACATTTTTTTTGATAGGTTTTTTGAAAGTTTGATGTTGATTCTTTATTATACTAGCATTCAATGGACTATAAAACTGCATACCCAAAAATATTATAAACGCTCTTATTAAAGTCTTTGAAATTTGTACTAAAATTTTGTAAGTTGTCATAAATTTTGTATACAGTTTGGACTTTCTTCAAGGAGAAAGCAACATTAACTATGGTATTTCCATATTTTGGTCCTTTAAAATATAAATTTATATTAATATTATAACAGGATTTTTAATACCAACTCTTGTGACACTGAGCAATAGGCAGCATAAGCTATGCAGATCCCAGGAATTGCAACAGTTATCATATCTTATTTTAAAAATGGAACAGAGGTTAAGAGAAAGGTTCCAACCATATTTCACGTTGAAGCCTGAGACAAATATTGCAATTGCAGCAATAGTACTAACTCAAAGCATCAAAATGAAATGGGTCAAGGTGTTGCTGAGATAAAATCCGGAATTGCTAGAATTAACTGTCGAAAATATAACCAGCATAGTTTTAGAAACACTTTACAGGTTTTACGCCAAAAATTGTAAAACATTTAATTTTGAAAGGAAAATTAATAATGTGTCGACTATGCCCGATTTTTTGATTTCAGTGATGATGGTGAGCTTATGCGTACATTTATTTTGTTTTTCATTTTAAAGATTTAACTTTGCAGATGATGAAATTGAAGTAAGTTTTTCTCCACAACAACAGATTGAAGTTGACCAACGATCCGTAATAAAACAGCAGTTCTTCAGCTATTTAAATGACAATGCAAGTGCTGACGAGATTTACCAAAAATATGATTTATTAAGGGAGGCATTTATTTTTGAAGTTATACTTCTTATACGACACCGGAAAAGGTTGCGATAGATTCTGGTTGCGCAACCTTCCATATAAAAGTAACGCAAAGTTGCGCAACCTCGCTCCATCGATATGAATGTAACGCAACCTTGTCTGCGAAGATGTGCGAGCAGCAAGCGAAGCGGTGACAATCGGCGATCGTTTGTTCGTTTCTTTCGGCACAGCTCGACCGACACAACAACACAACACAATGTTCCATGCTTATGCTGTTGTTGTTTTTGTAGAACAATGTTTCAATTTTTGGTTGGTGACATATTCACATGTGTGCGCATATGTATGTTTGTATGCTTGTGCATTATTGAAGTTATACTTCTTTTTCTTTCGTTTGTCTTTCATTTCTGCGAATTCTCAACTATTTTACGTATGTTTTGGTTGAAATACTCTGCGTTGGCCTTTCAGAATCACACAGAATCATTTCTGTGGTTTTTGAAACTGACCCACGAGGACGAGGTATATGGTTTTATCTGGAAGCGTGAGATTTAAGAAAATCGCTCGCTTACAAGGGATAAAATTACTTCTGAGTGGCGATTTTAATGAATAAATTCACAGAATCATTTGCATTTGTTTTTGGAAATCAATACTAATGAATATTTTTTTCTTACTAATAGAAAATAAATGTATCACAGCAATATACATAAACATATACATAATATTGCTGTGATAAATTTAATTTCTATTAGTAAGCAAAAAATTAATAGTAAATTTATTAAGACTATACTTCTCAGGGCATCACAGCAATGTTATGTATATGTTGTATATACATATTATGCATATGTATTGCTGTGATAAATTTATTCCGAAAGCAAATGTTCTACAAAGTATGTATATTTCTAATACTTAAACAAAATTATTAGAACCATCGTATGTTTCTTGCATTCATAACCAAATCATACTTAAGTCAGCGCAACCTAATTGTCAATGGTGGTGTTGGTGGTAAGCGCTTGGAAGGTCAAGATGCTAACACAGGTCCCAGGTTCGAATCCCGACAGAATAAATTTTTAATTTTTTGCTTTTAACATCGTATACTATAAAAATAAGTATTTTTCTTTATTTTAATTTCTATTAGTAAGAAAAATATTTATTTGTATAGTATACGATGTTAAAAGGCATACATCTTCTATCCTATCTTGTGTGTCTGTACATGCTCATAAGAGTGTATGTATACGCATGTGCGCGCATTGACTTGCATGTTCATACATTCATATATAATTATATGTACATATATTTGCATACATTGCCGAAAAAATAAATCACAAGCATACAAACATACATATGCGTACACATATGAATATGTCACCAACAAAAAATTGATCTTCACAAGTCAATCCGGCAGCCAAATTGGCGAAGAACAAAAGAGAGATGATTACGCTGCATATTCTCTTCCGCAACGAAGAGACGGAACTACTTTCCGAGTCAAAATTATTATTATATTTTATGTGCATAATAAATTTATAAAATGTGAATTTAAGTTTTCTAGTTTTCTTTCATACAAAATGATATGCATTTCTGAAAATCACTAAGAAGTATAACTTCATCCGCGCGTAGGGACTCCACGCACCTTTTTTTTTAACACGCCCTTAACGTCTTCAGCTCCAGCTGAACGACTGTTTTCATTTGCCATCGTCAACAGTCCAACGCGGCAATCATTGTCTGATTTTTCTTTTGAAAAATTAGTTGTAATGAAGGCCAATTGTAAATATATGTAAATTATAAAACTTTTTTTTTGTGAATTGTATGTATTTGTTTTCTTTATTATTTTTCCACGTATTTTTACCTTTTTTTTTAATTTAGGAAGTACTAAAATGTTATTGGTTGTTTTGTTATTGAAATGATTACACCTTTATTTTGTATACAAAAACTATCTAATTTTGTTTTATTTGTTCAAAATGTTTTCAATACCAATTTTTCAAAACGAAATGTAAGTATAAAATGATGAGCTTTCAATTTTTTTTTTAAATAATCGAAAATAATCAAAAATAATCCTTGAAAGTAGCCAATAACTTTTTTGATTAGTTTTGATTATTTTTGATTATTTTCTCGTAATCCTAACTAATCTTAATTATTTTTGGATTATTTGTAATCATAATTAATTAGTAATCAGGAATTGTTAAAAAGAGAATTATGTAATCAATACCATTCCTTTTCAAATTTAATCTAATTGATTACTAATCGTAATCCAAATTTAACAGCAATGTTTTAAAGTGCCTATCTTTGAGGCTCGAAGGACCATGTTTAAATCTCAAATTGGGTAGGGTATGCACAACTCACTTACACCCGCGATTAAGCATACAAATGAAAATGCGCGAGTAATTTTGTGTACAATTAGGCGCCATCCATAAATTACGTCACACGAATTTAAGGACTTTTTAACCCCTCGCCCCTCCTTGTCACAAGTTGTCACATTTGGAACTAGCCCCCCTTTCGTGACGTCATATATTTCCAATTTTAGGGATTTATAAAAAATAAAAAAAGCAGATTATTCTCTTTATTCTTATAATTATTGAATAATCTTTAATAAAATCAACATTTAGTTAAATATTAAAGTACAAACACAACGAATGACTAGTCAAGAAATAATAAATACTTAATTATGCTAATTAAAAATACAAAACTTAATCATCTTGTGTCCATGGACTTTTGACCCACTCCTTTCTATCATTTATTACTGGTAAATCAGGCATTTCATTTTCGTTCTGAATTTGGATGTCAGGAACATCTTTCGTATCAACATCGTCTTCTTCCATCCATAAAGCATCGTCATCATTCATTAAACAGAGAATCTCTCGGGCACGTCTAGCCGCTATTCTTTGAGTTCGAATTTTCGCGATAGGTAACAGCTCTTGTTTTTTATGTCATTGTTTGTGTTGATTGGTGGCTTAATATGAAGAAAAATATAGGGCACATATGCTACACGATCTTTTAAACAAGTATGACGCGGCACCAGGGTAATAACTATCATATGGAACCTGTTTCAGATGGGATGATGCTTGGAGATTTAATAATATCTGTTGTAATAATGGAACAAACTTAGCGTCGTTGTCATCACTCCCTGCGACTCCATAACCTTCTGATGTCTGTTTAACCCTGCATTACTAACCTCAAATCATGTCGCATGTTTACTAACCATGGGTCTTATCGACCCTCATTTGTGTTATCTATTAAAATCGTTTAAACTTATAAATTGCTAAAACGTATACGTCTTTTAGTATATTGTAGTATTTTATTGTTAAATTTATAAAATGATGTGTTAAAAAATTAATTTATATACTTAAATTGAAATTAAGTTTGTATTCATTACAACATAGCCAAAAAAGTGAAAAAAAGTTATCCAGACAGATTGCGCATAAAATAATAAGTTTTAAAGATATTGACTTCAAATAGAGTGCATTTGAAACCTGAAATATAAAAGTAAAATGTTAAAAAGAAAAATTGGAATGACTAATGCAAAAATTTTTCAATTATGTAATCTAATCGACCCAGGCTATTTTTTAAAACAATTTTTTATGCATAATATTTTACATGTTTCTTATTCTTATTGTTTATAAACGTTTAAATATGTACAAATTTAGATTACACATATAACTTGCGTTAAAAATATTCTTTATTTTTTGTTAATTTAAAAAGTTTGCGTGTCTGGGTCGATTCGACCCTAAGGTTAGTAATGGAGGGTTAATTAACACAGGTGGTGGTAAAAATCCTTCTTTTAATAATTTCCAAAGACTACAACGTTTTACACCGCAACATGCAATAGTTTCACATTTAACTATTTGTAAAAAATATTGTGACTCACGCACATGATTAGCATACCAAGTAGCATTATTTTTCCACGTCATAGCCTGTTCAATATCCAGTCCAGTAACAGTTGGTGCAACACATTCAGCAACGACTGGAAAATTATCAATCACTAACTTGCTCCAAATGTCAGCCAACACATTGCCCGCACTTTTGAAGTTTCGTTTTTCTAGATCTGAGACGTAGTTCGAATACTTGAATCAAGATGTGACCCAAAATCATCATGATTCAATAGTACACCAGTAAGTTCGCGACTGAGAGGTGCCATGCGTTGTTCAACTCTGTTAAATGCCTCCTTCCTGGGACATTTGTAGCTATATAAATTACATCTCAATGAAAATATTTAAAATGTTGTAAAGCTCAAACTATAATGCGGGAGACAATTTTGTAACTTTGATTAAATCTAATTTTATAAAATAAAATAAAGTATGATTCGCAGAAGAGCCCCAATGTTTACAAATTTATTGTAACGAACCCTGGGCACGGCGAGTATACCTCAACAACTTATAGTACTTGTAAGAAGCATGGGCAGTAAAAAGCTTCGTTACAACTTATGTATTAAAAACAAAGATTGTGTTTATAAATGTTTAATATGTATTTTTTGTTTACCTATACATTTCACGTTTGTACATCACAACTTTTGAAATGTGATGTCACAAAGCTTTTGACCCCCCCTGCCCCTTGTCACACAATGTCACTTCTGAATGATACCCTCCCCCCCCCTTCAAGTTGTGACGTAATTTATGGATGGCCCCTTAACTTAATTATGATATGAGTATAATTTTCTATGAATGCATGCATAATAATATTTATCATAGTAATCTTATGTCTCTGCACATGCTGATATCATAATCTTATTATCTACTCATATAAATGCGCATGTGCGCATTCAGAAATTCAAATCATGATTTTATCACTTATCAACATGTAATACGCCCGCATTGATCTGCATGTTCATACATTCATTAATACATATACTATATACAAAAAAAGGTGCGTGGAGTCCCTACGCGCGGATGAAGTTATACTTCTTAGTGATATTCAGAAATGCATATCATTTTGTATGAAAGAAAACTAGAAAACTTAAATTCACATTTTATAAATTTATTATGCACATAAAATGAAGAACAAAGCAAAGTGTAAATGAATGAATTTTGACTCAGAAAGTAGTTCCGTCTCTTCGTTGCGGAAGAGAATATGCAGCGTAATCATCTCTCTTTTGTTCTTCGCCAATTTGGCTGCCGGATTGACTTGTGAAAATCAATTTTTTGTTGGTGACATATTCATATGTGTACGCATATGTATGTTTGTATGCTTGTGATTTATTTGTTCGGCAATGTATGCAAATATATGTACATATAAGTATATATGAATGTATGAACATGCAAGTCAATGCGCGCACATGCGTATACATACACTCATATGAGCATGTGCAGATACACAAGATAGGATAGAAGATGTATGCCTTTTAACATCGTATACTATACAAATAAATATTTTTCTTACTAATAGAAATTAAAATAAAGAAAAATATTTATTTTTATAGTATACGATGTTAAAAGCAAAAAATTTAAAATTTATTCTGTCGGGATTCGAACCTGGGACCTGTGTTAGCATCTTGACCTTCCAAGCGCTTACCACCAACACCACCATTGACAATTAGGTTGCGCTGAACATACGATGGTTCTAATAATTTTGTTTAAGTATAGAAATATACATACTTTGTAGAACATTTGCTTTCGCAATAAATTTATCACAGCAATATACATATACATAGCATGTATATACATATACATAACATTGCTGTGATGCCCTGAGAAGTATAGTCTTAATAAATTTATTATTAATTTTTTGCTTACTAATAGAAATTAAATTTATCACAGCAATATTATGTATATGTTTATGTATATTGCTGTGATAAATTTATTTTCTATTAGTAAGAAAAAAATATTTATTAGTATTGATTTCCAAAAGCACAGAAATGATTCTGTGAATTTATTCATTAAAATCGCCACTCAGAAGTCGTTTTATCCCTTGTAAGCGA
Source organism: Bactrocera dorsalis (assembly GCF_023373825.1). Classification (NCBI taxonomy): domain Eukaryota; kingdom Metazoa; phylum Arthropoda; class Insecta; order Diptera; family Tephritidae; genus Bactrocera; species Bactrocera dorsalis. The sequence goes on from NC_064305.1 coordinate 42,578,596, forward strand.
GCGATTTTCTTAAATCTCACGCTCCTAGATAAAACGATATACCTCGTCCTCGTGGGTCAATTTCAAAAACCACAGAAATGATTCTGTGTGATTCTGAAAGGCCAACGCAGAGTATTTCAATTAAAAGTCACACAATATAGTTGAGAATTCGCAGAAAGGCAAACGAAAGAAAAAGAACTATAACTTCAATAATGCACAAGCATACAAACATACATATGCGCACACATGTGAATATGTCACCAACCAAAAATTGAAACATTGTTCTACAAAAACAACAACAGCATAAGCATGGCAACATTGTGTTGTGTTGTTGTGTCGGCCGGCTGTGCCGAAAGAAACGAACAAACGATCGCCGATTGTCACCGCTTCGCTTGCTGCTCGCACATCTTCGCAGACAAGGTTGCGTTACATTCATATGGATGGAGCGAGGTTGCGCAACTTTGCGTTACTTTTATATGGAAGGTTGCGCAACCAGAATCTATCGCAACCTTTTCCGGCGTCGTATAAGAAGTATAACTTCAAAAAAACTAAATAACTTTGATGTGAGTGCAATAAAAGCCCTCAGAGTGGCATATGCGGGTACACAGTAGCGGTAGTAAGCCTCCCTGCGCTGGAAGCAAGGACACTGCTAGATGAGCAAACAATTAGGATAGGTTGAGTAGTCTGCAGGTTAAGAGAAAAACCTAATTTAAAAAGATGTTTCAGGTGCTTGGAATATGGACATCTGGCAGCAGCATGTAAAAATCCGGACGACAGGAGCAAGTGCTGCCTGAGATGTGGCGAAAATGGGCACTTCGCACAGACGTGCGACAAGGCTCCCTCTTGTGGTGCTTGCAAGAGCAGGGGAAGGGAAAACTCAAACCACTAAATATGTAGTAAAAGATGCCCTCTATATCAGAAAGCATATAAAAAATTCAACAAATGAAAGTAATCCAGCTGAACCTGAATCATTGCGAAGCTGCGCAATATTTGCTTAAACAAACCGTCTTTGAAGAGAAGGTGGACGTAGCAATACTGTACGAACAGTATAAAAACATAGACAACGCCACATGGGCCTCAGACACCACCAGCAAAGCTGCCATATGGTTATGTGGAGGCAAAGCTTTCCAGGAAAAGCTACTGTTAGGAAAGGCCTACTACACACGAGCCAAGATCTGTGGAATCAACTTTTATAGTTGCTATATCCCACCGAGTGTCCCACAAAGCGCGTTTGAGAGGATATTGGATGATCTGGTACTGGAAATCCTTACAACTACGAATAACGTGGTAGCAGGCGATTTTAACGCATGGGCTGTGGACTGGGGAAGTGTTAATACGAACAAACGAGGAGACGCTCTTCTCAAGGCCTTTTCATCGCTCGAAGTGGTGCTACTAAATACTGGAAATAGGAACACTTTCGGAAAAAATGGTCGCGGATTGGTGATTGACATCACGTTCGTTAGTAGCCCGTTGGTACGATCAACATGCTGGGAAGTGTCTGACCTCTATACGCATAGTGACCACCTAGCCATCATAATGGAGATCGGAAATTCCAGGAGTGGAATATACACGCACACAAAGACGGTACAGACAAAAGGATGGAAAGCCGAAACGTTCGACGAAGATATCTTTCGACTTATGCTGGATTGTAAATGTGGAAGATACGGAACGGCAGGCGGAGATATTGGTGAGGCATGTCAGCAAAGCATGCGACGCTGCAATGTGCAGAAAAAAACAAGGCGCTAACGCTTTCAGACAGCCTGCATACTGGTGGAATAGTGCAATCGACAGCCTGAGAACTGATTGCAACAAAGCCAGGCGTTCCTGCCAGAGAAGACGGAGTTCACCAGAATACGAAAACCTGCACAAAGGATTTAAAAAGAAACGCCGTGAGCTCAAGAAAGCTATAAAAAGAAGCAAACTCTCCTGCTTCAAAGAGCTCTGCGAAAAAGCCGATGAGAATCCTTGAGGCGACGCGTACAAAGTTGTGATGACAAAACTTAAAGGCAGCAAAGGGAGAACACCAACCTGTCCCACCTTACTGAAAAACATCGTGGAAACACTTTTCCCTACGCAGAGGAACGAAGGTCCTATACTATCAAGTATATCTACGGTACAAGACGCACCATTGGTCACATATGATGAAGTAATAGATGCAGCTAAAAGGTTCGGAAACACAAAATCACAAAGCGAGCTCCTTTTCAGAGCTCTTTACGCGCTGTTTGCGAGAAGGGGTCTTCCCAAAAATATGGAAGAAGCAGCGATTAGTACTTTTGCAGAAACCTAATAAACCGGCTCTAGAACCAAGCTCGTACCGTCCGCTCTGCATGCTGGACACGCTTGGAAAAATCTTAGAGAAAATAATATGCGTACGACTTAAGAAGCATCTGGAGCAAGAATATCCAGGACTTGCCGAAAACCAATTTGGTTTCCGTAAGCACAGGTCAACCATCGATGCGATCACAAAAGTGACAAATGTGGCAAGCAAGGCCATCGAAGGAACGAGGTGGATGTATGGTACAAAAGAATACTGCGCAGTCGTAACGTTTGATGTAAAAAATGCGTTCAACTCTGCGTATTGGCCATATATAATGAGGGCCATCGAATCCAAAAGAACAACAAAGTATTTGTTGAGAATTATCTCCAAATACCTTTCGAATAGGTTGTTACTCTATGATACCGATGATGGACCAAAAAAGTACAGGGTGACGGATGGGATACCACAAGGCTCAGTTCTGGGCCCACTACTGTGGAACGTGTTACACGACGGAGTGCTTCGACTTTCATTAGAAAGAGGTGTTCAGATTATCGGGTACGCCGATGACATTGCGGTAACGGTGGTAGGAAAAGAAATCAACCAGGTAGAAAGCTTATGCGAGGACACCGCTTTAAAAATAAAGAGCTGGCTCACGGCGAAAATGGTCCAACTAGCAGCCCAAAAAACGGAAGCAGTGCTAATTACCAGTAGAAAAAAAGTGGAAAACGCTACTCTTAATATTGATGGCTATAGTATAACGACTCAGCAGTCATTAAAATACCTAGGCGTTGTAATAGACACGCGACTTAACTATTACACGCATATTGACAAAGCATGTGCAAAAGCGACGCGAATAACGGTGGCCCTATCGAGGATGATGGCCAATATTGGAGGACCAAGCCAGGGCAGACGAGCACTCTTGGCTAAAGTGAGTCAGTCGGTGCTAATGTACGCGGCGCCCATGTGGGGACTAGCAATGCATAATAAGACATACGTGAAGAAAGCAAGATCTCTGACTCGACTTAATGCAATAAGAGTTATTTGTGGATTCCGCACGGTGTCTCACGAGGCGGCTGGACTCATAGCGGGCATCATACCACCGGACATAATGGCACTAGAGATCAAAAGGATCTACGAGAAATCAAGAAGAGTTGGGAGGCGTCTTACAACAGCAGAATGAAATAAAGAAAGGGAGGAAAGTTTATGTGGGTGGCAGAGGCGCTGGGACATGGCAGGAAATGGAAGGTGGACATATACGCTAATCAGAAAGGTGAAAACATGGGTTGAGAGGAAGAACGGCGATTCTGACTACTACCTGACGCAATTCCTGACCGGACACGGATGCTTCCGAGAGTACCTGTATAAATACGGGCACGATAGCGGGACGGAATGTTCATTCTGTGTAAATGATAGCGAAAACGCGCAGCATATTTTCTTTTACTGTCCGAAATTTGAAGCAGAAAGAAACGACTTGGAAATTATTATCAACGAACGTATCACTCCAGATATCGTGCACCACATGATAAAAAGCAAAACCGTGTGGAATAGAGTGAAGAATTGGTCCGCAATTGCCCTACAGGAACTGAGAAACAAAGAAAGGCAACGAAGTAGCGAGAGCAGAAGAAATAGAGAAGAGTAGTCCAGAAAGGAGCCCCTGAAGAGCCAATTTTGGCTGACCCTGGTCCTGCGAAGAAATGCTGAACGGTAGTACCGTAGGATTAGTGAACTGCAGTCGGAGTTAGGGTTTAGTACGTAGGTGTACTGTTACGCAAGTTCAGCATGGTAAGATCATCCATACTTGGCGTGGTCCCGAAAGAGGTGTACCCTTAGCGTGCAGTATGAATCGTGTATGCCGTCTGGGACTGACGGTATCTATGAAAGATTCCCCCTTCGAAACAAAAAAAAAAACATATACTATATGTACATATATTTGAATATATTGCAGAACAAATAATGCACAAGTATACAAACATACATATATGTACATGAGTAGTGAATATGCCACCAACAAAAAATTGAAACATTGTTCTACAAAAAGAACAAGGGTCTCGAATAGCAAAAGCATCACAAGTCAATATGCCAGCCGAATTGGCGAAGCCCAAATGTAGTAAATTTTACAACAAAAATTATTTCATTCATAAATGCAGGCGCATATTCCATAAGCAACCTCGCTTCATTCATAAAAACAGACGCCGTAACATCTTCCCGCCGTAACATCTTCCGCGTCGATATGTATGCAAGCTCATATAAAAACATACATATTTACGCTAGTTTGTTGGCAAAGCTGTTGCAGCGGCAAGGGAAGCGGTGACAATCGGCGGCCATTCGTTTATTTTTTTCGGCACTGGTTGGATTTTTTACCAGCAACACAATGTTGTGACGCTTTGTCGTCGCATCAGTGCTTCGACAGATTGACTCTTTGGCAAAACGTTAGTTTCGACCATTGGTTGACCGTGACAACGGCGATGCAAAAAGATGCGTGCGGCACTTGTTATTCCCTTATGAATGTTTGTAGATATGTACATATGTGGTTCGTATTTGCTTTCGTAAACATACAGACAAATGTGCCAAAGAAATAATATATCGTCACCTGAAATGCAAAATAACGTATCATCAAAAAATTCGAAATTGAGTGTCATATTGATTACGCTTCACTACTTCAAATTACATACATAATATTTAATATGTTCAACATTTTCTGGTTCTGCGGTCATATATAAACCAGTTTTAACCAATATTAATATTTTGTTTCACTCATGTTCCGTTTTATTCCATGTTTCATTCATGCCACTGTAAATTTCTGAAAATGTTGTTACGTTATTTTGCATTTCAGGTGACGATATGTACATATATGCCACAGATATTTTATTGCTACAAATATGGAAATGATAACGAAAGAATGCGAATATGCATATATCATGAAGGTCATCAATTTTCTTTGCAGAAATGAAGTTCTTTTGGCACATCTTCATTTTGTAATAGTCGAAATTAATATAATTTTTGAAATAATAATTTATTTAAAATTATTTTTTATTTAATTTTTCCCGATTTTGAAAACAAAAATTAAAATGTTTACCATTTTTCGGAAAACAATGGTTCATATAATTCAAAATAATTACGCATATGTGACTCGGAGAATGCTGTTTTACATTCTCTGTGTGACTTTGTATATTTTTCTTCAAAGCATTTCCCTTTATTTATTCTCGCATGAATTCAGTCGTTTTACATGTATTTCTGCCATTGAACGAGCTCATTTCTGCTAAATAGCAGCCAGAATGGTGAATTCCTTACTATAATTTTATCAGCTTTGTTAATTCATTTTACACCTTCTCTAGTTATATAGTTATCTATCAAACTCGGTAGTAATTTGACAAAACCGTCACAGGTTCTACTTTCTCCATTAATTTTTTTTATAGTAAATCCTCTTCGTGAGGCTTCAACCAAAGTCTTCCTCGACAATAAAGGAGGTGGTTCCACCTCATCGTCGTGTGGCATGTATCCAGAAATTAACCAGAAACCGAAGCGTTGTTGAAATTGGGTAAAACAAATACCGTTAATTCAATTCCGAACATCGGTGGTCGCCAGCTGCGCCCATGTCCCGCACCTCCTCTAACAACTGTTCGAGGCTAAGGACAGAGTCACCGATTGGCGACCGCGAACCAGAAGGTTCAGCTGCCAGCTAGATGCCAGCCCTTTGTCCACAACCTCCAATCTGGCTCCCCTCCATGCCAAAGAGACTGTTTCCTTATAAAGAAGAGCCGATCGTTTTTCGGCACATCTAGTGAACTTATGTAGCCTCTGGTTTCATCCGACACTCTTACAGTTTTGGGGGTGGCCCAGGGTTTCCTTTGACATCTTCCCTTCTGCAGTTGAAGACGCCAAGCTCTATTGAGCCAGCGTACTTATCGATTTCGCCTCAACTTACACCTGTAAGTGAAATTTGACTTCAATTGTCAATTCAAGAGTTTGAGTTAGGAAGAACTTGGACTTATAGAAGGTCGAGTTATGGAAGTTCATCTGTATCTATACATATTTATAAAAATTAATTGCTGTTCGTTTGTCTCGCTAAAACTCGAGAACGGCTGAACGGATTTATCCTTTCTTAGTCTTGAAATGGTCGTGGAGGTCTAGGGAAGGTTTAAAAGGCGAAAAATCGTATAATTGCCGGAAAAATTTCAAAAACAGCCATTTTCTATTTTCCATAAGTGACGTGATGTCACATCGCATGGCATGATATCACATCACATTGCATAAATACCCATCTTATATAAAAAAAAAAGTTGGGCTATAGCTGACTAACCCGTTACATGAAATGAAAAATGGCCTGAACCACTTTGAAGGAAATCCAGTGAGGATGGTCATTGCGTACTGTGAATGGTACGGTGTGTGCAACTTTTTGAGAAGCATGCCATCAATTACAATTACTGGAACATGATAATCGATGGAATCGAACCGATGGATGATTTGATAGCTACTTGGCATGCCACTGAATTTCGCACACTTTTCGCGATGATCATTTCGACACATCTGCCTTCAAATCGGCGTCAATTATGTGATACGAACAAAAATGACATTGCCGAGGACACTTTAAATCGTATTTGATAAGAATTGGAAATAGGCAAATTCCGGTTGATACTTCCAGTGGTTTGATATCAATTCCACCTGCTTTTTGTCAGTTCACTTCAACGAAAGATGAACTATCACGAATGTTTATCCGAACATTAACCAAATTATCGTAACTACGATTTTTTGAGTGCACGCACAATTTTAGCAGCCAAAAATACGGATGTTTATGACTTAAACTGGAAGATTCTATGTCAAATTCCGGGAGGTTTGAGCTCATACAAATCGATCGTCTTGACAATGAATACGAAGTCGTAAATTATCCAGTGAAATTTCTAAATGCTTTGGAGAGACTTGATATACATATGTACATATTGAACATATGTTTAAACAACATAAAGTAACATTTTTTTTGGTGATAACTATAAACCCCAGAAATTTCGTTTTAATCAATTATTTCTTTCCCTCCCAAAAAAAAATCAAAAAATCGATTTTTTAAGCTTCTAAAGCAGGCTCCCTCCTTAAATATCTGCATTTTTTCCAAAGAATGCGAATATGCATATATCATGAAGGTCATCAATTTTCTTTGCAGAAATGAAGTTCTTTTGGCACATCTTCATTTTGTAATAGTCGAAATTAATATAATTTTTGAAATAATAATTTATTTAAAATTATTTTTTATTTAATTTTTCCCGATTTTGAAAACAAAAATTAAAATGTTTACCATTTTTCGGAAAACAATGGTTCATATAATTCAAAATAATTACGCATATGTGACTCGGAGAATGCTGTTTTACATTCTCTGTGTGACTTTGTATATTTTTCTTCAAAGCATTTCCCTTTATTTATTCTCGCATGAATTCAGTCGTTTTACATGTATTTCTGCCATTGAACGAGCTCATTTCTGCTAAATAGCAGCCAGAATGGTGAATTCCTTACTATAATTTTATCAGCTTTGTTAATTCATTTTACACCTTCTCTAGTTATATAGTTATCTATCAAACTCGGTAGTAATTTGACAAAACCGTCACAGGTTCTACTTTCTCCATTAATTTTTTTTTATAGTAAATCCTCTTCGTGAGGCTTCAACCAAAGTCTTCCTCGACAATAAAGGAGGTGGTTCCACCTCATCGTCGTGTGGCATGTATCCAGAAATTAACCAGAAACCGAAGCGTTGTTGAAATTGGGTAAAACAAATACCGTTAATTCAATTCCGAACATCGGTGGTCGCCAGCTGCGCCCATGTCCCGCACCTCCTCTAACAACTGTTCGAGGCTAAGGACAGAGTCACCGATTGGCGACCGCGAACCAGAAGGTTCAGCTGCCAGCTTGATGCCAGCCCTTTGTCCACAACCTCCAATCTGGCTCCCCTCCATGCCAAAGAGACTGTTTCCTTATAAAGAAGAGCCGATCGTTTTTCGGCACATCTAGTGAACTTATGTAGCCTCTGGTTTCATCCGACACTCTTACAGTTTTGGGGGTGGCCCAGGGTTTCCTTTGACATCTTCCCTTCTGCAGTTGAAGACGCCAAGCTCTATTGAGCCAGCGTACTTATCGATTTCGCCTCAACTTACACCTGTAAGTGAAATTTGACTTCAATTGTCAATTCAAGAGTTTGAGTTAGGAAGAACTTGGACTTATAGAAGGTCGAGTTATGGAAGTTCATCTGTATCTATACATATTTATAAAAATTAATTGCTGTTCGTTTGTCTCGCTAAAACTCGAGAACGGCTGAACGGATTTATCCTTTCTTAGTCTTGAAATGGTCGTGGAGGTCTAGGGAAGGTTTAAAAGACGAAATCGTATAATTGCCGGAAAAATTTCAAAAACAGCCATTTTCTATTTTCCATAAGTGACGTGATGTCACATCGCATGGCATGATATCACATCACATTGCATAAATACCCATCTTATATAAAAAAAAAAGTTGGGCTATAGCTGACTAACCCGTTACATGAAATGAAAAATGGCCTGAACCACTTTGAAGGAAATCCAGTGAGGATGGTTCGTAAAAAAAAAATAAAAAATGTTAATTTTTAACGCACTTACTTCTCAAAAAGTGATTTTTCCATATCACAATTTTTTCAAATTTTTTTTTTGTTTTGTTTTTCAAATGACTTATTTGTAAATTATTGAATCGTGATCTATCAGCAGGATCGCCACGATGTCACAGAACGACTTTTTAAACAACAGCTATGATGTTTGATGGACTTTATCTTGAAGCAACGTATGTATATATGGTGCTGTTAGATGCAAGATGTATTCTGTTGAGGGGCAAAAAAGAGATTTGCCGCACGCACATATTCTTAGGATGGTGAATGGTGGTTACACCAGATCAAATTGATGAAATCATTTCATCGGAAATTCCTGATCAGAGATAGACCCAGAATTGTGCGAAGTGGTGAAAACCAATCTGGTTTATGGACCTTGTGGACATCAAAATCGCACTTCGATGTGTATGTCTGACGTGCTTTTCTTTCGGAAATGCAAATTGGAAATGATAGATATCCATTGTATCGGATTCGCTCACCAGACGACAAAGGCAGAACAATTAGCATTCAATGTAGAGGTGTGAAGGTGACAACACATGGATTGTACCATATTCGCCATTATTGTCTAATTCACATTCAAAGTTCATATCAATGTTGAGTTTTGCAGTTTGGTGAAATCGATCAAGTAAGTTTGCAAGTACATCACCAAAGGACGTAGCGGCCAATAACCGATATGGCCGAGAACGAGATGAGATCAGCAAGTATCAAATGGGTCGATGTGTGAACTGCAATGAAGCATTTTATGAGATATATACTTTTGCAATTCATGAACGTTTTCCGACTGTTGTGCATCTCGCAGTTCATTCGTGTATTTCAACCCTTAGAGTACAGTACAGCCAGCGGAAACACTTCCAACGATTGCTTCTACTATTGATAAATGTACGTGGTTCCATTTCAATTGAGTCATTGCGTACTGTGAATGGTACGGTGTGTGCAACTTTTTGAGAAGCATGCCATCAATTACAATTACTGGAACATGATAATCGATGGAATCGAACCGATGGATGATTTGATAGCTACTTGGCATGCCACTGAATTTCGCACACTTTTCGCGATGATCATTTCGACACATCTGCCTTCAAATCGGCGTCAATTATGTGATACGAACAAAAATGACATTGCCGAGGACACTTTAAATCGTATTTGATAAGAATTGGAAATAGGCAAATTCCGGTTGATACTTCCAGTGGTTTGATATCAATTCCACCTGCTTTTTGTCAGTTCACTTCAACGAAAGATGAACTATCACGAATGTTTATCCGAACATTAACCAAATTATCGTAACTACGATTTTTTGAGTGCACGCACAATTTTAGCAGCCAAAAATACGGATGTTTATGACTTAAACTGGAAGATTCTATGTCAAATTCCGGGAGGTTTGAGCTCATACAAATCGATCGTCTTGACAATGAATACGAAGTCGTAAATTATCCAGTGAAATTTCTAAATGCTTTGGAGAGACTTGATATACATATGTACATATTGAACATATGTTTAAACAACATAAAGTAACATTTTTTTTGGTGATAACTATAAACCCCAGAAATTTCGTTTTAATCAATTATTTCTTTCCCTCCCAAAAAAAAATCAAAAAATCGATTTTTTAAGCTTCTAAAGCAGGCTCCCTCCTTAAATATCTGCATTTTTTCCAAAACTCAATAATTAAGACATTTCGTTTCATTTTATTCTTATGTTTCTTCTATAGAAATAAAGATAAATCAATTCGTAACAATAAAATAACTTGATTTCTTAACTTACATGTCAAATCTGTGTGCGACTATCTTCTTGTTTTGTTTCTGGCAGCAAAACCGATAAAATTGGTTTCCGTGACACCCAAAACCGATACAAATTCTGTTTCGAATATCAAACCAATAATGTCTGAATTCATGACACCTACTGCTTTTTTTGATGGGTTTTAATTCTAATTCCAACAACTATCAGATTCCACAACACCCCTGATTATTATGTTTCCCAATCTGCATGCGCCGAAACTGCGTAATGGAACCCATAATGTGATGCAGCTATAGAATACAATGGGACAGAAAGCTTGATTCTACGAATTTCTTTGAGTTCCAACGATTTGCCATTTCAGTTCAAACCTATGCACTTTCCAGGGAAAATTGCATTTGAGATTACAATCAACAGGACACAGGGTAGTCGCTAGAAGTGTGTGATATAAATCTGGAAATGCACCGAAACAAACTACGCTACATTGAAAAAAAAATGTGGAAAAATCGCAAATAAATAATTCTTAACATAATATAAATTAGACTTTCTTTTCATTTTAAAACATATAATTTCACGAGCACGTAACCAATATCATTTTTGGCTTTTTAAAAACCAAAGTTAATTTTCAATTGCCAATTCATGTAGAAATTTTCTCTTTTCGTGGTATTCTATTGATGGTTGACATAGAACATCCATATTTGTTGCGAAGTTCAGCTCTTCCCTCGATTTTTGCTTTTGTTATAACTTTTATTCTCTGTTTTAAAGACAAAGTAACATTATTTTCACGACCCATATTGTCATTTTATTTACTACATGTGGGCATGCGGACATATCAAACTATTTTTTAAGCTCCCAATTTAGTGCAATTTTTGTAGAGCATTTATGCGAGAAAACTTTTAATGGACATTCCGTCTTTGGAAAATGGATTTTAATGCATTTTGGGTGAAACTTATTTAAGCGGGTTTCATTTAACCGTGAAAATCATTGTATATGAGAATCTGAAATTGCCCATCTTCAAACTTATTAAACCGAGAAACGCAATTAAGCGTGGTTCATTTATCCGTGAAATACTGTACCTAATATAGGGTCCTCATTGTCTATGGTTGGGTGACTCGGACCACTATCTTGTTGCAGCCAAGATTCGCAGCCGCCTCTGTGCAGCAAAAAACGCCCGTTAACAAAAAGAATGAAAGTTCGACGTCGAGAAGCTGCAATCACAATAAACAGCCGAACGATTTTCTACTCAAATTGCACTCCTGCTCTCAGAGAGCACTCGTCAACAACTCGGTATAACGGAACTGTGGACGGCATTTTAAGTTCCTTACGCGCAGCTGCAACCAAAATCATTGCTATTAGGAAAATGCAAAAAAACAGCTGGTACGACGAAGAGTGTCGCAGCGGAGAGAAAACCGTACGGGATGGGATAGATACCGAGAGTTCAAGAGTGAAGCGAGAGGGAAGCAAGACGCATTTGTAGACAAAAAAAGAGAGAGGTCGAAATGCGTCAGTATAAGAGCTTGACCAGCTTTGCCGCAGGGGTAATGCTCTAAAATTCTACGAAAAAATGCAGCGACTAACAGGTTTCATAATCTTGTAGAACCCAAGGTGGTGATCTAGTAATCGTTATCCAGAGCATAAACATCAGGTTCTTTCGAGCGTATTGTGTGAAATATCAAAGCCCACCGCCAACAAACTGATTGGACGTTATCAGTGTGCCTTTAGACCTGGCAAATCAACAACCGACCAGATATTCACCATGCGCCAAATCTGGGAAAATACCCGTGACAAGAGAATCGACATACACTACCTTTTCGTCGATTTCAAAGTAGCTTTTGACAGTACGAAAAAGCGCTGCTTTTATGCCGCGTTGTCTTAATTTGGTATCCCCGGCTGTGTAAACTGGCGTTGAGCAACACCCAAAACTCCATTAGGATAGGGAAGGACCTTTCCGAGCCGTTCGATACCAAACGAGGTTTCAGACAAGGTGATTTCCTATAGTGCGACTTTGTAAAAATAAAAATATAATATGGCACATAAACGAGTGCGAATACTTAAGCGAGTGGTACTTGAAACAATATTTTATATATTTCATAAAAATAAACCGTGAGATGCAGCAAGATATAGACAGTTAAGAGGAATGATTTTCATTTAAGCGGAGTACTACTTAACCGGGAATCACTGTACAAATAAATCAGAGGAATATTGAATATTTTCTTTGAAATATTTCTTGAATTTAAAATCGACAAATAATCTATGTTGTAAATTTTATTCTAATATATATTAATACTTATTTTTGCGGGGTTGACACTTTTTCCTTCTCATACATTTCAGAAATATAATATTTAGCTTTTGAAATCGTCGCGAAAAGACACTAACGGCAAGGCATGCTCGGGGAGATGTAATAGCGTCTGCTTTTTTGAATGAATCGAATATGGTTTTTTAAAATACGTTTGCGTCCATGAATGAAAATTTTGTTGTTGTGTAATTTACTATAAATTTTGACGTCGGCAATTTGGCTGTCATATTGGTTCTGATGCTTTTTCAAACCATTGTTGTTTTTGTAGAACAATATTTGTAATTTTTACGGGTAAAAATAAAAATAAGCATCCACAACCCCATATAGGGCTGCCTCGAGGGATCACCTACCCATGAGAGGGAGGCAACATAGCAACGAGGGACGCTACAACGGAAACCGTAAGGAAAAGAAATCCCCAACTGTAAATGCTCGGCCGGGGCAACAAATGGCAGATAGCAAACTGCCTGAGAAACGCAGATTAGTCGTAAATACCAAATACAGCACCCGACTAAAGAGCACAGCACAGATGACAAAGAAAGAAAACACGCAACGAAGTAGGACCACGATTTTGACACACTATTTGGAAACGTTGAATTAGGGCTGACGGCTGTGGCATTCTGTTACCTCAGTATGCAAGAGTGACATCTTGCAGAAATGGCTTTAAGGGTAATGTCAAAGGCGCCTCCGTCCCGTTAAAACTTTGGCAGGGCTTCAAGTCAAGAGCAAACTCAAGGACAAAAAGGTGACAAGCTCCAGAAGCAGAAACGGGCACCCAGAACAAGAGTTCGACCAGAAGCAGTGATAATTAAACCGGCAGAAGGCCGGATCTACGCGGAGGTGCTTCAAAACATACGGCAACAAAACAAACTGGAAGACCGAGCAATATGGAAAACAAAATCAGGCACCTTTCTCCTAGAACTGAAGAAAGGAGAAAACCCGAAACCGGAGCTCGAAAATGTTCTCAAGGGAAATCTACGTGGTATAGCTTCTGTAAGCGAGCTAAAGCAGAAAGCCACAATTGAGATCCGAGACCTCGACTTCTTATCCACCGCATCAGAAGTCACGACCTCTGTAAGGCGTGTGCTAGAGAATTCAGATGAAGAAATCACAGTGAGGACAAGCGCTCCAAACACTCGCGAATAAATACGCGCATATGTGACGCTGACAGCCGATAACGCAAACAGGGTACTAAAAGAAGGTCACATAAAAATAGAATGGATCAGCTACAAGATGAAGCTTATGAAGGAAGTCAAAAAATGCTACAGATGCTTCGACTTCAGCCACTTACAATGGGAATGCAAAGGGCCCGACAGAAAAGGCCAAGGATTATGCAAGTTATCGCGAAGAAACGACACACCCTAATTCCCGTCGTAATAAGAGCCTACCACTCTGCACATGTCGCTAAGTCAGCACATTTTGCGTGAGAACATTGGCCAGACATCTAAGTAAACAAACACCATGCACGAGGCGCAAGGTCAGCAAAACGTCAGCAGAGGAGCTACAACGCGATGCGGGTTGGTGGCTTGAGCTAAGTTAGGAATAATTTAATGGGTACTTTATACTTGACAACTAAGCCGTGATGACGGCAAATAAAATAACTTCAAATTGAATAATACATTTGAATAATTGGCGCCCAACGTGGGGCTCGCGAGTGAAAAGTTTAATAGAAAAATATAAAGTTCTTAACTCGACTCGTGTAACTACGACAGTTGGCTCACTTAAAATCGACAACAATCAACTACTTGGACTCAGCGTGGACTTAAAGAAGAGACAACCTTTGGCCCGATCAATTAACCGGAAGAACCTGAACCTAATTTTAATCTATTCAAATCCAATGGAAGGGTAAGTGAGATGCTCGTTTCCTGGAATAAATATAGCAATAATTGTGAATAAAATAAAGGAAAGTGACAGAACAAAAATTAATGTGTGAAGGTCTGGAAGACCTTTTTAGAAATTTAAAGTTAGGAAGTCAGAAAGCAAATATGAACACGGAACAAATAACCGAGTTAATTAAGGCGGAAGTTAGAAGTGCTTTGGCAGCACAAAGGTTGGAGTTCGATAGGAAGTTAGGAGCAATCCAAAACCAGGTGACAGGCAGCAGGCCAAAGGTAGAAAAATATCTAAAGGTATCTGTAAATCCACTAGTGACATGTGACATAACGCTTGATGCTATCAAATCACTTCCAGAATTTCATGGTCACATAGGCACATATGTGTCATGGCGCGAGGCGGCGCATAACGCTTATGAACTGTTCAAAAGGTACGATGGCAGTGAACGACACTACCAAGCAGTTACCATTTTGAGGAACAAAATAAGAGGGGCTGCCGATGCGGTCCTCTCATCGTTTAGTACTGTGCTGAACTTTAATGCCATTATAGCACGTTTAGACTTTACGTACGCGGACAAACGTCCCGTATATCTTATAGAGCAGGAATTATCTACCTTAAGACAGGGTTCTAGGTCCTGTCTGGAATTCTACGATGAGGTAGAAAAGAAGCTAACGTTACTAGCTAATAAGACTATAATGTCTTACGAGAGTAGCGTGGCAGAAATTATAAACGAGAAATATAGGGCAGATGCCCTAAGAGTTTTCATTTCCGGCTTAAGGAAGCCCTTATGCGACATTCTTTTCGCCTCACGGCCGTCTGACCTTCCGTCTGCTCTTGCTTTAGCACAGGAGGTAGACTCAAACCATGAGCGGTATGCGTTCGCGGCCAATTTTGCTGCCAGGAACGTCGAGGGCAACCACATTAAAAAAAATAATAATATAATTTCAAGCCAGAACAACCATAGGACAAACACTTATGATCCACCCTCAGCTCATAAGAGCCCACACTACTATAGTAATAGGCAGTACAAACCCGGACATGCACCTCATTTTACGGAAAATCAAAGGGTAAATAACGGACGTGACAACGACAGACTAGTCAGAGCGGAACCAATGGACGTTGATCCATCCTTATCGAAATTTAAACACCAATCGTTTGACAGAGACCGAGGTGCCTATCAAGGAAACAGTAATAGAATGCAACAGGGCTATCAACAAAAACGTCCAGCAAATTCTGGACGTTACACAGGACCAAAGATCCAACGTGTTAATCATCTGGAGGAGGAAGTTGAGCTACAGAGTGAATCATTGTACGGTGCAGAAGCCGAACAAGCGGCGGATGACGTAAGTTTAGATCAACTTAATTTTTTAGGGGAAGGTCCCTCCTACCCTGGATTTCAAAGTTCCTAGGAGGGAAAGAAGTGAAACTCCTTATCGATACTGGTGCGTCGAGGAGTTATATGAAACCAACACCGGCTTTAAGGACACAACATTTCAGGGACACATTCTCTGTAAAATCTATTCACGGGGTTACTTCTATCATGGAAAAATGCTACATGAAAATATTTGGCGTAGTGGCAGAATTTTTCATCTTACCGGACTTAACATCATTTGATGGCGTGATTGGGCTCGACATACTAAACAGGGTCCATGCGAACATTGACCTTAAATCGAATACAATAAATCATGATTTTGGTGAGGAGGAAATCTTCTTCATTTCCAGTCATGACGTAAGCCATCTTAGGCTTCAAACAAATCTAGTACCAACAGACGTTAGGGAAGATTTTTCTAGAATGATCAAAAGGATGAATAGGGTTTTTGCTGACCCCAATGAGGCACTACCGTACAATACAAAGGTGATAGCAACAATTCGCACGGAGGACGAAACACCAGTTTACTCAAGATTATACCCGTACCCACTGAGTGTAGCGGATTTCGTGGACAAAGAAATCAAGGATTTGTTAGCAAATGGAGTTATCCGGCCATCAAGATCACCCTTTAACAACCCTATATGGGTGGTAAAGAAAAAGGGGGTAGACGAAAACGGACAGGCGAAGCAGAGATTAGTTATAGATTTTCGGAAACTCAATGAAAAAACTATCGGTGATAAATACCCAATTCCCGACATAACAGGAATTCTTTCCAATTTGGGTGGTAGTAAATACTTCACCACTTTGGACTTAAAATCTGGTTTCCATCAGATTAAACTATTGGAGCGTGATAGGGAAAAAACAGCTTTCTCTGTCAAGAATGGCAAGTATGAATTTTGCCGGTTACCTTTTGGATTAAAAAACGCGCCGAGCATCTTTCAACGCGCCATAGACGACGTATTAAGAGAGCATATTGGGAAAAGCTGTTTTGTCTATGTAGACGATGTTATTATTTTTTCGGAAAACAAACAGCAGCATCTGAAAGATATAGAATCAATTTTAAATGAATTATTTAGGGCCAACATGAGAGTGTCAGTTGAAAAATCCAAATTTTTTAGGACTGAGGTCGAATACCTGGGGTTCTTAGTTTCACAAGGAGGAATAAAAACGTGTCCAGACAAAGTCGACACAATACGAAGTTTCCCTGAGCCCACCACTCTAAGGGGACTCAGATCATTCCTAGGTCTAGCGGGTTATTATAGATGTTTTATAAGGGATTTCGCTAGAATATCAAAACCATTGTCGAGCATCATGAGAGGCGAATACGGTCGAGTTACTGCGTCCCAATCAAAAAAAATCAGAATTGATTTGACGGACGAACAGAAAAAGACCTTCGAAACAATTAAAGAAATTTTAGCGTCAGAGGATGTAACCCTGACGTATCCAGATTTTAACAAACAATTCGACCTAACTACTGACGCGTCGGCTCATGCTATAGGCGCCGTCCTCTCTCAGGAGGGCAAACCGATTACCATGATTTCTCGCACTCTGTCCGGGAGCGAGGAGCATTACGCTACCAATGAAAGGGAATTGTTAGCTATTGTATGGGCATTGAAAGCTCTTAGAAACTACCTGTACGGCGTAACAAACCTTAATGTTTATACTGACCACCAGCCGCTGACCTTTGCGGTTTCGGATAGGAATCCTAATTCGAAAATTAAAAGATGGAAAGCCTTCATAGACGAATGCAACGCAAAGCTAATCTACAAACCAGGAAAGGAAAATGTGGTGGCAGACGCTCTATCTAGGCAACATATAAATGCTTTAGATAACACGAGCATCGAGACAATTCATAGCGAGGAATCATCAACCCATACAATTGAAAGATCGGAAAAACCGGTAAATTGCTTCCGCAACCAGATTATTGTGGAGGTAGGCACAGAACCTCAAAGAAAAACTTTTATAATTTTTGGAAAAAAGACAAGGCATATCATTTCTTACCGAGAAAAAAAGGATTTATTAGAACTTTTACAGGAGGCCGTAAACACAACAGCAGTAAACGCAATACACTGCGATCTGCATGCACTTGCACAGTTTCAGCACGAACTGGTCGAAATGTTTCCAACAGTTAAATTCAGACATACGGAGAAATTCGTTAACGACATTTCGAATCCGAATGAGCAGCAGGAAATTATCGCTGCAGAACATAACAGAGCGCATCGAGCAGCGCAGGAGAACACAAAACAAATTCTAGAGGATTACTTCTTTCCAAAAATGGAGAAAAAAGTTAAACAATTTGTGGGAAATTGTCGAACTTGCTCGCGGGCGAAGTATGATCGGCACCCAAAGAAGCAGCTTATTGCTCAAACGCCCATACCAACATATTGTGGAGAAATTCTTCACATTGACATATTTTCTACCGGGTCCAAGTTCTTCTTGACGTGCATCGACAAGTTTTCAAAATTTGCGATAGTACAGTCGTTGAAATCAAGAACGATAGTAGATGTCAAACCACAGCTCCTTCAGTTACTCAACATGTTTTTCGGTACTCGAATAGTTTATTGCGACAATGAGAAGTCGCTGAATTCACACAGCATCAAAGCTACATTAAAGAATCACTTCAATATCGACATTGCGAATGCTCCACCACTACATAGTACATCAAATGGTCAGGTGGAGCGATTTCATAGCACACTAATGGAAATAGCACGATGCCTTAAACTTGACAAAAATCTTGATGATGTTGAGGAAATTGTCCTTTTAGCTACGATTGAGTATAACAGGTCCATTCACACAGTAACGGGGATGAAGCCCCTTACCGTATTTCGTTCAATTAAAGATGACAACCAAATACCATGCCGCTTAAGAAACGCACAGGAAAGAGAACTAACAACTCATAATAAGAACAGGCAGGATAGGGAGTTCCCTGTTGGAGAAAAAGTACTTGTTAAAAATAACAGGAGACTAGGCAATAAGCTTACGCCTCTTTATACTGAGGAAGAGGTGGAAAAAGACATGGGTACAACAGTTTTAATAAAAGGGAGAAGGGTCCATAAGGACAACCTTCGTTAAACTTAATCTAGAACCTAGGCGTTTCTAATGATAAACAATTAACAAAAAATTTCATATATGTTTTTAGGATTTTCATAATTTTGGCCATATCAATATCGGTAACGACAGGAAGGTTAATCGACTATACCAATGCAAGGTACATTCCGGTGGTCGGTGAGGACCTTGTAATTTGGGAAAATTCAGGACACATCAAGCATGTTACCAACTTGACACTTTACGAATTACTGAGAGACGAGACAATTAATGCCACAGACCACTTTCCTCAGTCACATATGAGGAAGTTACTAGACACGGACATAAACCAGATAAGTCGACTGATACAAATGATAAACGCTCACCACAGACAGGCGAGAAGCCTGAATGCCCTAGGGACAGTCCTGAAATACATTGCTGGAACTCCTGACCATGACGACTTCAATAGATTAATGAGCACAGAAGAACAGCTAATTAACTCGCAGGACAGACAGTTTACCATAAACACTCAAGTACAGAAAGAAATCAATAACCTTACCATTACAGTAAATAAAATCCTGAAATTAACAAAAGAAAGAGAAATAAACACCGGTCACCTTTATGACATACTACTGGCTAGAAACAGAGCAATTATTACAGAATTAAATAACATTATAACAGCTGTCACTTTCGCCAAAATTGGGGTCTTAAGTCCCATTCTCTTAGACAGTAACGAAATAAATTTCATAACAGGAGACGAGCACTTCACTGACCTTACCGTGGCCGATGTTATGGCAGTAGCTAGAATTAAGATATTACAGTATAATAACATAATTTACTTTTTAATAAGATATCCGATTCCTATGTTTAGATGTAAGAAAATTACTATTTTACCGGTAGCTCATGGCCACCAAATCCTGCACCTAGAAGAATCCATCTTAGCCAAGTGTTATAACCATACCGTAGCCGTAAAGAACTGCAGCGACACAACACCAACGTTTTGCTTACCATCTCCGACTACATCATGCGCTCTGCAACTACTGACTCGCAACACCGCTAATTGCAGTACAACATTTAACAACCTCACACCAATTTCACCGATAAGTGACGGCCTTGTTGTCATCAATGACCAATTGGCTGTCATCGAGGAAAATTATGAGGTCCCTATTACGGTCAACGGAACATACCTCGTGGTCTTCAAAAACAACGTAAAGATTAATGGTACGACTTTTTATAACGAAAATTCTACATTGCCTCTAAAACCTGAAACTCCATGGGCTTCTACAATCAACTTGACGCAGCACACAGAAATATTAAGCGCTTCTTACCTTCACCATGTGAATCTAGAGAATGTTCAAAGGATCAATCACCTGCAGCGATCAATCCATTATGGCCACGTTACAGGTTTCTCAGCCATTGGTGTCTTATTAATCATGGCATTCACTGTTTACGTCCTTCTCAGGATAAGGAGGACCAAGAGAGAGATTATCATAGCCGGGTCCGTTGAAACTGCAATTAAAACCGCTTCTTTGAGGACCGAGGACGTTCCCCATTTAGAAGGGGAGGAGTTATCGCGAAGAAACGACACACCCTAATTCCCGTCGTAATAAGAGCCTACCACTCTGCACATGTCGCTAAGTCAGCACATTTTGCGTGAGAACATTGGCCAGACATCTAAGTAAACAAACACCATGCACGAGGCGCAAGGTCAGCAAAACGTCAGCAGAGGAGCTACAACGCGATGCGGGTTGGTGGCTTGAGCTAAGTTAGGAATAATTTAATGGGTACTTTATACTTGACAACTAAGCCGTGATGACGGCAAATAAAATAACTTCAAATTGAATAATACATTTGAATAATTTGCATAAGATGTGGGAAACCCGGGCACAAGCTGAAAGACTGCAAAAATTCACCGAGCTGTTGTCTCTGCGTAGAACATAAGCATACCTAAAGAGATCACATCTCACGGTCTCGGTCATGCGAGTCGTATAGAGAAAAAACAAGGACATGAAGATCTTACAGTGCAAATTGCACAGACGCAAAACGGCTGACCACCTCCTGCCGCAGCTCATGCTGGAACTCGGAACAGAGGTAGCAATCGTTAGCGAGCAATACAAAGTAGCGCAAGATGGAACATGGCTGGAAGACATCACCGCAACAGCGGCAATATGACAAACGGAAAGGAGTAGTTTCAAATAAACAAACAGCGAGAGAGGAAACGGGTTTGTCTGGATAGAAAACGAAAGCATTACGGTAATAAGTTGCTACCTGACACCGAGCGACCCTATCGCAGACTTCCAAGCAAAGCTCGATGCCGGAAAATTCTCGACATGGTGGCTAGATTAGGCCTTATCGTTGCAAATGGGGAATCCCAAACTACTTTCAGAAGGCCAGGGTGCAACGGCGCAACCCCCGATATCACGCTGGTGTTCGAAGGATTCGCAAGCCAGCTGCGCGAGTGGAAAGTTTTGGAAGACTATACTGGTAGTGACCACCAATACATATCCTACCTCATAGGCCCAGAGAAAAATCCAGCAACGACGATAAGAAGAGGAACACGTAAATGGAACGCTTCTAAGCTAGATTCAGAAAAGCTCCTCGCAGCCATAGATGAAAACCCACCAAAATACCGCGCAAGTAGCACAGCTAGGCTGATCGTCCAAGCAACTCTGAGCACCATCACTGAAACATGTTAAGTAGCAATGCCCAAACACCGCATCTATGGAGCACATCGCAAACACTCTGTTCCCAACCCATGACCTGGGAAGAGACCCACCAGAACATACACAAGAGAACTCATGTCCGCCTTTCACCTTGGAGGAAATTAACATGGCAGCAAACACTTTAAAGACCAAAAAGCCCCTGGGCCTGATGGGATAGCAGTGGAAGTGTTAAAGCTAATCGCTATGGAACGCCCGCACTTACTGTGTATCAAAATGGCACATCAGTGCTAATTGAGCCCGATAGGGCTGCACTCCTACCTACTGCTATCCATGTATAACGCATGTCTGAACGAGGGTATTTTAACAGAAATATGGAAGAGGCAGCTTCTGACCCAAATAAGCAAAGGCAAAGGAGACCCAGGAACACCATCAGCATAATGACCTTTATGCATGCTAGATACAGCAAGAAAGCTATTAGAAAGACTGTTTAAACCCCGCATCATAACCGCCATAAACGATGCTGGAGGCCTATCAAAGCGACAACATGGCTTCAAACCAGGCAGGTCCACCATCGGAGCTGTGGAAGACGTCGTGCGCAGCGTGGAGGAAGCTCATCGAAAGAACAAGTTCTCGAGGCCAATAGTCCTCCTCGCAACAATTGACATATGAAATGCTTTCAATAGCGCAAAATAGGAAAATATGATCGACGCTCTAGAAAGTCGCTTCAAAACGCCCCTCTAGGAAACTACTGTACGATACGAGTGATGGCCCACAAAGTAAGGAAATAACCTCAGGAGCAGCGCAGGGAGCAATACTTGGACCAGACCTATGGAATGCCAGCTACGATGGAATTTTAAACGTTGAA
The DNA here is from genome assembly GCF_023373825.1 of Bactrocera dorsalis. NCBI lineage: Eukaryota > Metazoa > Arthropoda > Insecta > Diptera > Tephritidae > Bactrocera > Bactrocera dorsalis. Next base: position 42,601,221 of record NC_064305.1, read on the forward strand.
ATGCCTGACGATTGCTACCTCATTGGCTACGCAGACTATATCGCCGCCGTCATAACCGCGCGTAATACCGACATGGCCAGGCGTCGACTGACACAAGTTATGATACGAACACAGAGTGGGGTGGTTGGACTCACACGGCCTCAGCCTATCTGCTGAAAAAACAGAACTGATCCTGCTCACTAGGAAACATATCGCGCTGGAGGTAAATATGGAAGTTTATTCAGAAACTATTAAAACGACGAAAACCCTAAAATACCTAGGAATAAGAATGGTACTGGGCTCAAATCCAACATGCTGCAAAAAAGTCAGCCAACATAGCCATGGCGCTATCAAGACTCATGGCAAACACCGGAGGGCCACTTGCAAGTAGAAGGAAATTGCACAACACAGTCAGTGCTACTATACGGTAGCGAAATATGGGCCGATACATAAAATGCAGAACATTGACAAAAAGTGCTTGGTAAAGTGCAGAGAACAGCAGCCTCGCCTCGGCGTACCGCACTGTATCCGAATCCGCAGTGCTAGTGATAAGCGTCGTCATTGAATGATTAAAGAAATAGAGAAGTGGCACAGTAGAAAACACGGCGAGGTAAATTACTATATAACACAGATGCTTTCCGGTCACGGGTATTTCCGAAAATACCTATACAACATGGAAAAGCAAAAAGCCCAGCATGTATTTATGAAGACGAACCACTAGACGATGCAAACCATACCATTTTCAAGTGCCACCGATGGAAAGAAGCACGAAGGACTGTACAAAACAAACTCGAAGAACTAAGTACGGAAAATATCTTAGAGAAAATGATATCTAGCAGCGAAAACTGAAAAATAATTACCTCGTACGAGGAACACCTTCTACACACTAAAAAAAGAAACATGGACGCGGACTCCCAATAGAAGACGAGCCAAATAGCTTAATGCTGGCTACAAAATCGTAGGCATCCCTGTACGCAGGGAGAGTAGAAATTGACCTGTAATGGGTCCATCTGGGAAACTTTGCCCTGAAGTAATGCAAAAGCGGTCCAGGGGTAGGGGAAACGATTCCATGACAGAAGGGGGGAGTGTTTTAGTGGGTACACCACTCACGTAGTATGACGATCCCTCCCTTCGCACCATGCGAAGGCATTTTAAACCCTCCTTACGGCCTACACAAAAAAAAAATGTTTTTAGGATATTATGATAATATTTCATATACATACTTTATAGCATATATACATACATGCATACGAAATTATATAATATTACTCGTATCGAAGAAAGATTTAAAAAGTAGTTTTTATTTGGACATTAACTACAAATATTACCTTGAAAATAGCATAATTTCATTACAATAGTACAATTTTGCATGAATTCACAAAAATTCGCAAAATGATATTCATATCAATTGATATGATTGCATGTAAACGTATAAAAATATAAGCAAAAGAGCAACACACGTCTGTAATATCAATGTATATTTCTGAGCATAATTTTCATTGAATGCTCAGCTCTGTTCGCTCAGCACTGTTAAAATTTCTCCTTCTCCGGCAAAAGTGGTGAAATCCACTAATAGGATTTTGTTAGCTCATGACAGTTCACTCGCCTGTCCGCAATTGAACCTTCTCTATATTATACGTTCTCAGCATGTGTATTCATATGAATTCTTTTTGTGCATATTTATGAATACATTGCAATTGATTACACTTGAATTAAATAACCTTTTCAAAGCAATATTCGTAGTTATTTCTTGTATTTGATATATTTATACTTATGTGAATACTTCATTACACATGTATATAACAAACTATAATAATATATTATAAAAATTAAATATAATACAATAGTTATAAATGTACATAAATCGAATATTTTATCATTCAAAACTTACATACATATGTCAACAATATGTCACCCCCAAAAACTACAAACATTGCTCTACAAAAACAATAATCGTTTGAAATAGCATCATACATACTTATATGCGTTCACATGTAGATATGTCACCCGCAAAAATTATAAATTGTGTTCTACAAAAACAACAATCGTTTCAAGTAGTGTCAGCAGCGTCACAAGCCAATAGGCATGGCAGCCAAATAGTCGTTGCCCAAATTTGTAGAAAAATACACAACATTAACTTTTTCATTTATGAACGCATGCGCACTTTCATTCGGCAAACTCGCTTCATTCATAAAAGCAAATGGTGTCATCTCACCGAGCATGTCTTTGCCTACAAGCGTCTTTTCGCGACGATGGCAAAAGCTAAAAATCATAAATTGAACAATTTCTGATATTTGTATGAGAAGGAAAAAGTGACAACCCCGCAAATATAAGTATTCAAATATATTAGAATAAAATTGACAACATAGTTTATTTGTCGATTTTTAAGTCAAGGAATGTATCAAAGAAAATATTCAATATTCCTCTGATTTATGTGTACAGTGATTCTCTTGCAGCTTCTCACGGTTTGTTTTTTGAAATACATAGAAATTGTTGTTTTCAGTACCACTCGCCTAAGTTTCCTCACTCGCTTATGTGCCATATTATATTATTATTTCTATCAAACCACAAAAATCTGTATCTTTGATTGTGGCACATAACCGGGATTGACTGTATTTGTCAAGGAATGTAAAAAATATTTTTACGCGGCTTGCAAAAATCTTCGTCGATATGTAAGCAAGTTCACACATAAACATGCATATTTACGTAGGTTTGTAGGCGAGTCTGTTACAGCGACAAGAGAAGCAATGACAATTGGCGTTGGTTCGTTTGTGTTTTTCGGAACAGCTTGGATTTTCTACCAACAACACAATGTTGTGACGCTTCGTCGTGGCACCAGTCTTTCTACACATTGACTCTTTGACAAAACGCAAACTTCGGGCATCTATAAATATACGTTCTCTGGAGAAGGTTCACGATGTCGAAAATTTAGGGATATTTCAATTTTGGGATATTTATTGTTTTGGATGAGCATGTTCCACAACAGAAAATTATTAGCGTGTTTCACCACTTAACATCAGGGGCATGAAAATAGCAGAATTGAGCATTTTCAGTGTTAAATGAGAAAACTTACGTACGTTTACAGATTCGCATATTTACAATGCGCAAACGACTCTGCATATAATTTATATATGTACATTAGAGTGGGTCAATTTTTTTCATGACAAAGCGGTTATCAAAATCGTAAACTACGATGAATTCTAAGAAAATTTGCCCAAGAAACCATGGGTCTAAAATGAAAATCGAGCCTCCGGTTTTTAGCGAGAAAATTTCGTATATTGTATTTTGTAAAAAAAAAATCCAATTCCTATTCCACTGTCGATTGTTTGCTTGTTTTGTAGCTATCGAAGCTAATTTGCTCAAATTTGGTATGTGATGTTGTATTTAAGCAGAAAATTCGACAGTACAGAAATTTTTTATAGGGGGCGTGGCACTGCCCACTTATGAGTTCATATGCATATCTCTGGAACCACCCCACCGATTTCGATCAAATTTGGTATACATATTACACAATGCCTACCAAAGAGATATCTGGAAAATGATCGAAATTGGATAATAACCACGCCCACCTACCATATAACGGTAATTTTTGAAAACACTAAAGATCGGAAATTTTAATAACTGTTGAAGGGAAACATCTTGAGTTTGGTATTCGGTGTTGTATTGCAGCCAGAAATTCGACAATATCAAAATTTTGGCATGTCACCGCCCACTTTTGAGTGCATATGTAAATCTCTGGAACTTCTTTATCGATTTCGACTAAATTTGGTACACATTTTGGTTCTAAATAAGTAACTTGTTCTTTTTGTAGGTTGTACCCGACTTTCAGCGTATTTTGCTGGGGAATATGCCTCCTTCGTTGTCGTCAGAACAGGAAAAAACTCTTTCAATGGACGTTAAGTACTTGTATCGGATAGCCAACGCGATTCATAACGGTTCTTGTCCAGAAGATTTAGGCAACGTGAAACCTGGACCCATCGTTCACTCTCGTTGGTTAACCAAAGCTAGTAGACTTCTGCGATTGTACGTCACAACAAATTCACCATCCGAAAATTTAAGAATTTTAGCAACGTTTGTCATGAAAGTTTACGTACCTATGTACTTTAATGTTAAGTATTACAACTCGGTAATATATGGCAGTTCACTCTTATGTAAATATATTTGTTCAACGCAATATTTACCAAAAAATCTGCGCGAAATTGTAAATAATGTTGTTCAAAATAACTCATATTTTGCACATTCAGAAAATATTCTACTAACAATGCTTTTTGATGCCAGAAAGGAAGTGCGCCAGAGGGCTTTAAAAAAAATTTTGTACTATCGTGAAAAACTTTACGACCCAACAAAATTAAGAGCTTACAAAAAACTAACTATAAATTTTGACTGCACTGATTATGTTGAGATGATAAACTTAGATAACAATAGCAGTTTGTCGGAGCCGCCCTTCACTGCAAACATACCCTATGACCATTTGCTTGAATACATAAAATTTCCTCCACTTCCGGATCCACAAATTCCTCCACATATTCAAGGAACCGAGCGCTTTGTGCAACTGCTGACTAGCGTTTCACGTCGAACTATAGAAAAAAATCGTGATGGTGTTATGGCAGTCACGGTTGCAAGTCGAAACGCAACATCTAGGATGGACAGCAAACAAGACCTTAAAACTAATTAATTCTGAACTTTAGAAGTATATTATATTTTGTTTGGCCCTTAACAGTTAAGTTTTTGCTTTATATATAGATATAAAATGATATTGTTAACTGCAATACGATTTCGCGGAAGATGAAAGCTATTAAAGTTTGAATTTTATTTATTATTATTTTAATTTTTATGGGTGGATAGGTAACATATACACACACCGACCACAGCGGCCAACGACCATACCACGCTGAATACATCGGTTCTCGTCCGATCACCGAAGCTTTTTAAAACCCGATTATTTTATAAATATCTAATTTATTTTTAAGGGTCACAACGTTTTATTTCTTAAAATTACAAAACCCATGAGCTTTTACATTTCTTGTGTATTGATGATTTAATGGCCAATTTCATAAAAAACTTTTTTAACATTAATCTAAACATCAAAATTAGACCGTTATCTATACAGCTTCTAAAGCTGTTGGAATTTCATTTCGAACAAATCCAGACATAACCACTACTGTTAGTTTTCTTAAAAGATTCAATAACATTTTTGAATGTTTTAAATTTGTGTAGAGCACTTTCTCAAAATTGCAAGTATATAGAGATCTTAAGATCAACTTGATATGCATCACAAAAAGAACGCTGCTGAGAAGGTGTAGCAGCACCTGTACGGTCACAGCTTGATGTTTTCGGCTCCAGTAGTTGTTAGTATTTTCCATTTCATTTATTGAAAAAAAAAAAAAAACAAAATGAAAAGTTTCTCGTTAAAAACCGGAGGCTCCGTTTTGATTTTAGAGCCATGGTTTCTTAGGCAAATTTTCTTAGAATTCATCGTAGTTTTCGATTTTGATAACCGCTTGGTGCATTTTTTTTTGCTCCATACAAATTGACCCACCCTAATGTACATACATACATACACACATATGTTATATTTTATATCAAAGCAAACAAGCATGTACATACGTACAAATTGAACCATTTCATGTCGAATTCCTTAAAACCTTTTGAAATACATATGCAATAAAGCCATTTTTATGGTTTACCTAAATAATTAATGTAGAGTTGATAAGATATGTATATATTTATATATTGAGTTGTCAAAAAACTCTTGCGGTATTTTTATTGAATCAATTGGTGTGGCACCCATACATCGAGTTTCTTAGTGACTCCAAGCTTCTTCAAATGGTTTATAACGGTTTGATGACTACTATGCCGGTCTCTTTCGACCAATTCAGCGATTTTATCGCAATTTTCGACGACAGGCCTTCCGGATCGTGGCGCATCTTCGACCACCTTTACACCAGAACGAAAACGTTGAAATCATCGTTGTGCGGTGGAAATGGAAACTGTATCGGGTCCATAAACTGTACAAATTTTATTGGCGGCTTGAGATGCATTTTTGCCTTTATCGTAGTAGTACTGTAAAATATGCCGTATTTTCTCTTTATTTTGCTCCATGTTTGCGACGCTATAACTCACGAACGACTTACTTAAAAGAAACGACAATCAATCAAACACGTGTTAGCGCGTGAAATGAGCTTTCCAGAAAGGTATAGCATGACCCGATGCGACGAATGGAACTAGAACTACGCGCTTTCAGCGCCAACGTGCGAAAATACCGCAAGACTTTTTTCACAACCCAATATAACATTTAGAAATTACTTTTGGCCTGCTTCACGACCCCATGTACTTGGTATAGTTAAACATTCATCACCGCCATGAAAAAATCGTAAAACATCACCGCCAAAAACATATCCAACATATTTCACTCGTGATATACCAGTACCATAAGGTTGAACCGACCAGTGTGCTACATGAAAACTGGCGTTAACAATTGACTGTTCGTTTTCTTTAGTGGTGTGCTATTGATTAGAAAATACAATAGTATTAAATAGTAAAGGGTTTGTTTGAAGTTAGGTATATACCAAATATCGTTCGGTGGCTACAGAAACTAAAATCAGATCAGGTATGGCATGACCCGATGCGACGAATAAAACTAGAACTACGCGCTTTCAGCGCCAACCAGCGAAAATACCGCAAAACTTTTTTGACAACCAATATGTCATATAAATATTTACAGTTTGCTTTATAAAAAACAAAAACAGACAAAATATATATTTATATTTCTATAATACATATTTATGCTATATAAATTTCATTACTCATATCTATGACTTACACCTAATATTATTATACTAAGTTATATTAACATTTATCTACATACATATCGTCACCTGAAATGCAAAAGTATCATCAAAAAATCCGAAATTGAGTGTCTGTTTGATTACACTTCACTACTTCAAATTACACACATAATATTATATTGTTCAACATTTTCAGGTTCTGCGGTCAGATATAAACCAGTTTTAACCAATATTAAAATTTTGTTTCACTATGTTCCATTTTATTTCGTGTTTCATTCAGGCCACTTTAAATTTCCGAAAATGTTGTTACGTTATTTTGCATTTCAGGTGACGATATACAACATATCTATTTTCTAAAACTTAAAAATATTCCGTCATGATCACTATATGGTGTTTCATATGTGATACTTGAGGTCATTGCTGGATCCATGTTTGTCCATACCCAATCTATTGTTGTTTGCTGTTTTGTTGTGGCGACCTTGTCCAATGTTGATTGAAATCTTAACTGTTGTAATCGAGCCTCGATTGCTATCTAAATTGTTGCAGTCTATACATGTACATAAGTGATAAAGAAACTGTCAAATTTTTTTTTTTAATAGTGGGTAAACGTTTGCTGAACCTGTGACGTTCCTTGAGAATGATCCTTTTAATAGATCTGGGCATCGATCTTGTTTTGAGTGGTCGTTGGCCGGGCGTCGTCGGGATGACCTTGTTTCTCCATCAAGGCGTGCAATAACATTTCATCCCTCTATTGGAAATTCGCCTTGAGATAAAGCCCATGTCTCAGCAAAGCACAGAATATCAGCAGAACAAATCAGTTTATTTGATCTGATATCCGCAATATGCTTGTTTAGACTCCTTACATTTTGGTAATAAATATCCAGGCATTGTTCCGATTTTTCGGCTAGAAATCTGTAGCATGTCGTCAACGCACCTTCTGTCCTCAATCTATTAAGTTGAGTTTTAATGGGATCCTGCTGTCCAAACGGGTTCGGAGGAAAAAATTTCACAATTATATACAATCCATTGGCATTTATGGATTTGCTACATCCTACATATAAAGCTGACCTGCTAATTATACCCTCTAAATGAACCGCGACTTGAGCGTACATTCCACCTTCGCTTTTATGTATATGATGGCTTCAGCTGGAATGATAGGGCACTGTCTATGTTCTATAGTTATTTGTTAATTTCGCTTGTATGAATGAACGGACCACGCTCATGGTTGGTTTCCAATCTGCATTGCGACTATGCGGCTGCTTGGAACGTACAAAGCTTCGAACTCTTGATTCTGTGAATTTCATCCATAGTCCCACCACTGTGCTTTCAGGTCCAGACGATTCGGTATCCACCTACATTAGTTCCCCTTTAGCACCATTGACTAATTCATCACTCGTGCTTATGTTGACTGTTACCATTTAATCGATATTTTGAGCTGCAATGTATGAGGCATTCCCTGTGTTTCTGATGGCTTGAACCCCTTCACAGCTTCTAATATGTTTGCTCTGCTGCGTTCTGTTAAGGAACTTGACTTAATTGTATCCTTCGCAGTCGAAATGAACTCGTCGGTAATCGTGTTCGCCAGTTTTGTTGTGTTGAACTTATTTGCTTCAACATTTGAATAAAAGAGATGGATGGCTTCGTTGGGTATCTCATTAGAGGTCTTTTCCCTGCTTTTGATTAATTGGATATCAGCGTGTGTCATATTTCCCTCTGACATGTTGTTTAAAGCAATGACAAATTCTTGATCTTCACGCTGACGCATTATTTCGGTGAGCTCGAAGCATCGAAATTGATCCCAAAGCGGTTTTCCTGTAATTGCACTGTAAAGATCATTGCCATTCGGCGCAAATATCCATCGATTTCCTACTGGTGGCAACTGTTTTAAGTCACCAAACACGATACTTGGAATGCCTCCAAAGTAAGCACTGCTCCTAAAAATTTGCTTTAGCCTACAATCAAAATACGCAAACATCTTTGCTCCAACCATTGAAATTTTATCAATTATTATAAGCCTGATACCTATGAGATTAGCATGAATAGTGTTCAATGTGTCACTGCTTGCCAGTGGGTGCGAAGAGTAACACCTTGGCTGTTTCGGGGTTAGTTCCTGGTACACTGTTAGCGCGCAATGTCAACGACTGATATATAGTCGTTATAAGCCGGGTTTTGCCCACTCCAGCACCACCTCCGACATATTTGTAGAAGATTTTCTTCTTACTGACATTGTGCATTACATGAGCAAAATATTCCCTCTGCTTGTCTTCAAGAGATTGTGCCATTGCCAGTAAATCTCCTTCTAATATTAGAGATGGTAGTTTAATTAATCGAACCGCCTCTTCCACATTATTGTTGTCCTCGAGAAAAATATTAACATCTCCTACATGCTCTGGAACAGCTAGAGCTCTGAATTCGGGATCCAAAAGTTGAGAGGCAGCTCTGTAATCAGCTGTTTCTTCCGCTGAAACATGCAGGTTTTCCAGAATCCCTTCAAGATCATTGGATAAAAATGTGTCATATTTGAGTTTATTCTGCTCAATTTGCTCCTTATGTCCGTTGCAAACACTCTTGACATCATTATTTAAAAGCTCGGTTTCTTCATTTCTCCATGGGTGAAACATCATGGCAGTTTCTCGGTAGAAATTAGCTCTCGAATTTTCAACGGTAAAACGTTTCCAGTGTAGACTAAGTGCTTGTTTCCTTATTTTTTAATCCTGATCCATCTTTTAATGCCATTGGAAGTGCAGCTGTCGTGTCATCCTCGTTTTCTACTTCATTGTAGTCTTCATTATTAACAAAAGTATTCCTACTTGTTTTGGAAAATCTGAACCATGCTGGAAAATCTACTAAGCATAGTTCTTCCAATTGAAATGTCCTTTGAGAGTGGTGCTCCAATACACTCGGTACACATATGTCTGTGGAACTCTCCTGTAAAGCATCCAATTGTCTACAAGCGTCTTTTCACGACGATGGCAAAAGCTAAAAATTATAAATTGAACAATTTCTGATATTTTGCTAGAAAAGTGTTAGGGAAAAGTGTCAACCCCGCAAACTTGCAAACACACATAAAGAAGTGGCAACATAGCTGTTGTCGATTTATAACATTTGTCAATTCTAAAATATTTTTCCGTGGCTCGCAAAAATCTTCGTCGATATGTATGCAGGCTCATACGTAAATATTCATACATATTTACGCAAGTTTGTTGGCGAAGCTGTTAGAGCGGCAAGGGAAGCGGTGACAATAGATCTTTTGCTTATTTTTTCGGCACAGCTCGGATTTTCTACCAACAACACAATGCTGTGTCGACAGATTGACTCGTTGACATGAAAGCAAAAAACGCGAGCTTCGCCATTGGTTGTGTCAACGGAGATTTCGCATGAAGCATTGAGTGTACATATTTACATATATGCATATGTACATGTGTAAGTTGCATCTAGACAAACTTACAAACAGTATCCCTATGGTCTGTCATATTGGTTTACATGCACACATAATTATATATGAGCACATGTGCGACCGCTTGGTCTTTTAACATAATATCGAAACTTTTAATAACCAAAGCAAATATACATATATTTTTGTACATAAATACGTATATGACCTGTCAAACTCATATAAAATGTATATGTAGGTAGTAATACTTGCAAGGATTTTATGGAATACATCATAAAATAGGTCAATTTTAAAATACACACTTACATATGTGTTTTCATAACAAATATATGTATGTGTATCGATCTATAAATTATAAGCAGAGTCGTTTGTGCATAGTAAATAAGCGAATCTGTAAGCGTACATTCCTTTACATTGAAATTAGCATTATATCTCTCGTTTAACACCGAAAATTCTCAATTCTGCTATTTTCGAGTCCCCTAGTCCCTGCTGCAAAACTCTGGTGAAACACGCTTATGATTTGTCTGTGGTGAGACTTCCTCATCTCTGCCGAGTACCCCTTCGAAAAGTTAGGATATTTGAAACGTGAACCTACTATTATTAAATTTTTTTGGCTAACTCGATCGAGATGGAGGAGTTTCACCACTGCCAGCTCAGCAGGAGAAATTTTAACATTTTCCCTTGAACAGAGCTGAGCGTGAAATAAAAATTATGCTCAAATCTATATATTGCTCTAACAGACGTATGCTCACTCTTTTGCTTATATTTTTATACGTTTATATGCAAACATGTGTATTCTATGAATTCTTTTTGTGCATATTAATGAATACATGTGCAATTGAATAAATTTGAATTAAATTACTTTTTCAAAGGAATATTCGTACTTTATGTGAAAATAAAGCCTATTTTCTTTAGTTATATTTGTAATTGATTCATACTTATGTGTATACTTCATTACATATGTACATACATATAAAGGGTGATTTTTTAAGAGCTTGATAACTTTTAAAAAAAAAAAAACGCATAAAATTTGCAAAATCTCATCGGTTCTTTATTTGAAACGTTAGATTGGTTCATGACATTTACTTTTTGAAGATAATTTCATTTAAATGTTGACCGCGGCTGCGTCTTAGGTGGTCCATTCGGAAAGTCCAATTTTGGGCAACTTTTTCGAGCATTTCGGCCGGAATAGCCCGAATTTCTTCGGAAATGTTGTCTTCCAAAGCTGGAATAGTTGCTGGCTTATTTCTGTAGACTTTAGACTTGACGTAGCCCCACAAAAAATAGTCTAAAGGCGTTAAATCGCATGATCTTGGTGGCCAACTTACGGGTCCATTTCTTGAGATGAATTGTTGTCCGAAGTTTTCCCTCAAAATGGCCATAGAATCGCGAGCTGTGTGGCATGTAGCGCCATCTTGTTGAAACCACATGTCAACCAAGTTCAGTTCTTCCATTTTTGGCTACAAAAAGTTTGTTAGCATCGAACGATAGCGATCGCCATTCACCGTAACGTTGCGTCCAACAGCATCTTTGAAAAAATACGGTCCAATGATTCCACCAGCGTACAAACCACACCAAACAGTGCAGTTTTCGGGATGCATGGGCAGTTCTTGAACGGCTTCTGGTTGCTCTTCACCCCAAATGCGGCAATTTTGCTTATTTACGTAGCCATTCAACCAGAAATGAGCCTCATCGCTGAACAAAATTTGTCGATAAACACATTTCGAACCGAACACTGATTTTGGTAATAAAATTCAATGATTTGCAAGCGTTGCTCGTTAGTAAGTCTATTCATGATGAAATGTCAAAGCATACTGAGCATCTTTCTCTTTGACACCATGTCTGAAATCCCACGTGATCTGTCAAATACTAATGCATGAAAATCCTAACCTCAAAAAAATCACCCGTTATAACAAACTATCATAATATTATTAAAAAATTTAAAATTTATCACAATAGTGATAAATGTATTTTAATCGTACATTTTATCATTCGAAACTTACATTCCCACTAGAGGACCCGCCCACGTTTTACTATGGCTGTTACATAGGTAGTACTAATAATGCTAATACCATCTATATGATTTCTATTAGTTAGATTATAAATATTTGTTAAATCAAAATGAAGTTCGTGCGTTAAGAAAGAATTGGTTTTTGGGGTAAAAATACTATTGAATTTGGGCTCTACATCAGCGAAATCAATCGAGTCCAATCGATTGCCAACCTAGTAGACTGCATATTAATAAACAATTCTCAAGCGTGGAAAGACTAAAAAATCGGCTGGTAAGGTTATGGCATCAGTCTTTTGGGATGCCCGTGGTATATTATTCATCGAATGATAAACGGCCAGTTTTAATTCATTGCATTGTGTGTTTGATTGCAGTTCTATTCTACCATTCCCAATATTTAGCAATTTTTTTTTTTTTCAGGAAGGATCAGTTTGAAATAGTTCCCGTTTAAATATTGCATTGCTCTGTGCAATGCTTCGAAAAGATTTCTGTATATCTCAAATTTTAATAGACCTTTTAATCAACACTTCAGTTATGCTGCCGTTTTTTATGCCAGACCTTTTGCAATTTTAAATTGCCTGTCAAGATATCCCCTCCAATAGTTAGCAGGTATGAAAAAAATGTTATAGCTACTCATAGATGTATTGAATCACCCAATTTATTATTTAAGAACGAACAACTCTGTCCACAATATGAAAACTTTATCTACAGATGTCGCCTTTTACTTTGGCATCGTTTTGTTTAATGCACGTTTACGCCAATTTAAGGTTTGAATATTGGATACTGCGATGGTAGCGCCATCTATCGGATCCAATGTAAAACATTCCATTTAATTACAAATGAAAAATTAATTTAAAAAAACATTTTCTAGTGGACCAAATTGTGAATCTAAACCATTCTCGAATCTCCTTAAACACACACAAAAAATTTCATCAAAATCGGTTCAGCCGTTTAGAAGCAGTTCAATTACAAACACTCGGTCAGAAGATTTATATATATAAAGATGTATGTTGACCATACATAAGTATGTATATGTTTCTGTTCGCTTTCGCGAATTCAAATCATATTATCACTTATCAATAATAATATGTGCGCGCTGCTCATATGTACATACATAAATATGTGCGTATGACATTGGCACGCAAATAACGCATACACAATATTTTTACCTCAATATAGTTTCTAACAATCCTTACCGCTGGTGGTGCGCACAGTGAGACAACGCCGGCATTAAATACAAGGAGTCATTGTAGAGCTCTGAAATTTTGCACAGGTTATTTTTGAGACAATTCCAGTTTTTAAAAAAAAATTAAGAAAATTCGCCCACTTTTACGACCACCTTCCATACAGTCGAAATTTGTAAAATGCCGTATTGTCCGTAATACTTTAGGTATAACTTTCAATTTTGGTATACTTGAATGTTATATAGTTACAAACATTATTTGAAGTAAAAATTGAACTTTGGCCCTTTTTTAACCCCATCACCCATACTACCTCAACATAAAAAGTGCCATATTTTCCAAAATATATTAAATACAACCTTCAAATTCTATATTACTGTGATTTATATCATTTAAAATGTTTCATGCAAAAATTACAATAACACGCCCACTAATACGCCCACCTCCCATTGAAATGCAATAAAAAAAGGTGCGTGGAGTCCCTACGCGCGGATGAAGTTATACTTCTTAGTGATATTCAGAAATGCATATCATTTTGTATGAAAAAAAACTAGAAAACTTAAATTCACATTTTATAAATTTACTATGCACATAAAATGAAGAATAAAGCAAAGTCTAAATGAATGAATTTTGACTCAGAAAGTAGTTCCGTCTCTTCGTTGCGGAAGAGAATATGCAGCGTAATCATCTCTCCAATTTGGCTGCCGGATTGACTTGTGAAAATCAATTTTTTGTTGGTGACATATTCATATGTGTACGCATATGTATGCTTGTATGCTTGTGATTTATTTGTTCGGCAATGTATGCAAATATATGTACATATAAGTATATATGAATGTATGAACATGCAAGTCAATGCGCGCACATGCGTATACATACACTCATATGAGCATGTGCAGATACACAAGATAGGATAGAAGATGTATGCCTTTTAACATCGTATACTATACAAATAAATATTTTTCTTACTAATAGAAATTAAAATAAAGAAAAATATTTATTTTTATAGTATACGATGTTAAAAGCAAAAAATTGAAAATTTATTCTGTCGGGATTCGAACCTGGGACCTGTGTTAGCATCTTGACCTTCCAAGCGCTTACCACCAACACCACCATTGACAATTAGGTTGCGCTGAACATACGATGGTTCTAATAATTTTGTTTAAGTATAGAAATATACATACTTTGTAGAACATTTGCTTTTGCAATAAATTTATCACAGCAATATACATATACATAATATGTATATACATATACATGTCTTTGATAAATTTAATTTCTATTAGTAAGAAAAATATTAATTTTTATAGATACGATGTTAAAAGCAAAAAATTAAAAATTTATTCTGTCGGGATTCGAACCTGGGACCTGTGTTAGCATCTTGACCTTCCAAGCGCTTACCACCAACACCACCATTGACAATTAGGTTGCGCTGACTTAAGTATGATTTGGTTATGAATGCAAGAAACATACGATGGTTCTAATAATTTTGTTTAAGTATAGAAATATACATACTTTGTAGAATATTTGCTTTCGCAATAAATTTATCACAGCAATACATATGCATAATATGTATATACATATACATAACATTGCTGTGATGCCCTGAGAAGTATAGTCTTAATAAATTTATTATTAATTTTTTGCTTACTAATAGAAATTAAATTTATCACAGCAATATTATGTATATGTTTATGTATATTGCTGTGATAAATTTATTTTCTATTAGTAAGAAAAAAATATTTATGATATTTATGATTCTGTGAATTTATTCATTAAAATCGCCACTCAGAAGTCGTTTTATCCCTTATAAGCGAGCGATTTTCTTAAATCTCACGCTCCTAGATAAAACGATATACCTCGTCCTCGTGGGTCAATTTCAAAAACCACAGAAATGATTTTGTGTGATTCTGAAAAGCCAACGCAGAGTATTTCAATTAAGAGTCACACAAAATAGTTGAGAATTCGCAGAAAGGCAAACGAAAGAAAAAGAACTATAACTTCAATAATGCACAAGCATACAAACATACATATGCGCACACATGTGAATATGTCACCAACCAAAAATTGAAACATTGTTCTACAAAAACAACAACAGCATAAGCATGGCAACATTGTGTTGTGTTGTTGTGTCGGCTGAGCTGTGCCGAAAGAAACGAACAAACGATCGCCGATTGTCACCGCTTCGCTTGCTGCTCGCACATCTTCGCAGACAAGGTTGCGTTACATTCATATGGATGGAACGAGGTTGCGCAACTTTGCGTTACTTTTATATGGAAGGTTGCGCAACCAGAATCTATCGCAACCTTTTCCGGCGTCGTATAAGAAGTATAACTTCAAAAAACTATATTTTTTTCATTCAATCGACAATTTTTTAACATCATCATGGTATTCTAATTTTTTCAATTTGTTTCTCATTCTAAATGAATTAATATAAGGATCTGATGATATTTGCAAATAGTGCATTACATCTTCATTCGTAGAAATACGTGAATTTTTACGAGAATGGAATAGCCTACAGTTTCTATACTCCTTATTCATTGCTTCTTGCGCTTCTTCGGATAACAAGTAAGTGCTATAATATGGCTTGCTGGGATTAACAGCTAAAAGTTATTATTAATACAAAGAGAATATTCTTATTTACGTGAGCTTCTTTTTTTTTCTCCTACTTTTTACTTCACTAAAATTGATAAGAACACGATCATTTATGTGTGTACAGATGTACATATGTTTGAGCAAAAAAAAAAACTGGTTTGACTCAGCGGATGGAAAAAATGCCCAAAAACCAACAACAACCAAAACCAAAATTATGCTCACTCTATTAGGCTGCTTATGAGCTTTGGACAACAAAAATAATTATAATGCAAGAGACTATTTTCTATTTTCCTGCCAGGCGACAAGCGGCACTACAATATAACAATTAAACTAACCACATTAGAAAGTGATCATAACACAACTTAGATAAGAACAATATCTTGCACTAACAATTTAAATTAAAAATTGTGCAACTATCTAACCCAAAGTCAATGACCTTCAACAAAATTATCTATCAAATTAATAACGTAAATAAAATTTATGTAAACAAGAATATTTTTATTAAAACATTAACGATCTTTAAAGCATAATTCTGAATAACTAACAAAAAACAAATGTAATTTATTACTATTCTCTTGCACAATAAGTGAATAGTAAACAATTAAAAAATGTAAAAGTAAAAAATTGTAAACATGCTATTGCATGCTAACATACGTAGGGGAAACTGGGGTACCTTTGACTTTGGGGCACATTTGACTATGGCCTTTTCGAAGTCAAGCCAGTAAAATCAATCGCATTTATAAATTGGGAATGGTGAAGTAATTGATTTTATTCAATATGTTGAAGTTTACCAGTTAGTGTTTATACATTTTGGTGAAGCAACACGTGTTTTTCTCTTTTCTCTTCGTTCTGTGTTATTTTGTGGCAGTGATATGCAAGACATTTGTGAAGTCAATTGAACACCATTTTAAAGTGCTAAGTGAACTTAACTAGTATTATTCTGAATAATTTTGAAAAGATTTGGAAATTTAAGAATAAAAGAATTGAAAAGGTAAGAAAATTGAAATTTCTAAAGTAAACTCAGTTGGGGTACATTTGACATTTTTGAATGGGGCACATTTGACAAAAGTCAAATGTACCCCGTCTCTGTTTTGACTATGTAATGAATGCACTTTATGCAATTTAGTGTTGATATTCAGCAGGAAAATGGTACGCAATTACAAAAAAAACAGATTAATCGGTGTGCCATAAATGAAGATAATATTAGAAAGGCAATAACGGATATCAGAAATGGGACTGAAACGCAAACTACAGCTGCCATCAAATACGGAATAAATAGAACAATTCTAATCATGTGTTTAAAACATAAGGCACCTTCTGGCAATCTTTCAGATTCTGGCAATGATAGCAGCTCTGATGATTATTTTAAATTTCAATCGAAATTCACATCTCGCCAGACATTTAATAAGCAACAAGAAACCGATATTTGTGATTACGTCAAGAAATGTGCTTTTTATTCTTACGGCTTAACTTATCAAACTTTAAAAAAGTTTGCATATGGTTAAACTAAAGCTAAAAATTTGGTTACTCCAACTGCCTGGGAAAAATCCAAAGAAGCTGGAAACGATTGGCTTTACGGATTTCTTAAAAGAAATGATTCTATATCTCTTCGTAAACCTGAAAAGATCAGTTTGGCAAGATTACGCGGTTTTACTAAATCAGCAGTGGAAAGCTTTTTCAAAAACCTTACTACGTTGTTTGAAAAGTACTCATTTCAGCCAAAAGATATCTATAATTTGAACGAAACTGGTTTAACTACCGTGATGGAGCCTATTAAGGTAAGATAGGCTTATACATTTAGTCGTATTTTTAGCCTGGTTGGAAATACATGTTAATGACTTTAAATAACATATTTCTTCTCTAGATTTGTGCTGCAAAAGGACAACGTTCTGTTTCTCAAGCATCTTCCGCTGAGCGCGGCAGCTTGGTTACAATCGTTGGCATAGTTAACGCTTGCGGAAATCGTTTGCCTCCGGCTTATACATATATTTCCTCGTGTACGTTTCAGTGAAAGATTCGAAAGTGGATGCATGCCCGGTTCGTTGATATTGAATACAAAATCCGGATGGATGATTTCCGAACTCTTTGCAAATGTGCTGAAACACATTAAAAAACTTTACGAACTGTTCAGTTGAAAACCCAATTCTAATTTTGCTTGATAATCATGCGTCACATTGCAGTTTGGAAAGCATTAACTATTGCGCCGAGGCTGGAATTGTATTACTTTCTTTTCCTCCACACACATCCCATCGTCTACAACCATTGGATGTATCAGTTTTCGGACCCTTTAAGCAATTTTGCCGCAAAGCCTTTAACGATTTTTTAACCACAAATCCTGGAAAACAAATCAGTATATATGATATCGGCACCGTAACTCAACAACCATTTCAAAGAGCATTTCCCCAGAAAGCATAATGAACGGATTCAAAGCAACAGGAATTTGTCCTCTCAATACCCAGGTTTTTCAAGATGAAACATTTGCGCTGGAGTCTGTAACAGATGTGGAAGTTGAACGCGTTCATCCTGATAGATCAGATGATATGAATTCATCAAAAAATGCTACAAAAAATTCACAAAGCAACCTAAATCATAACTCACCATGTACTACGCCAGAATCAGTTAGGCCTATATCGCTGCATGCATCCACGAAATCTTCGAGAAGTGGAACTTCCCGAATCCTTACTTCTTTAACTGAAAAAAGAAGGATTGAACAGCTTACTACTATAAAGAAAAATTTTAAAACCGCCAAGCGCACTCTCAAGTTTTCACAGAAGAAACACAGCAGGCTAAAAAGAAGAAACCAAAAAGAAAACCTCAACTGAAAATCGAATCTTCAGACGAAAGTACGGGTAACATTAGCTACGCTGACACAATTGACTCTAATGGATTCCCTCCTGATGATGAAGGTTACCTTGAATCCCGGGCAGATGATTTAGAGACACACAAAATAACTGATGATGATAATTTGACTGTGGGAGACTACGTTCTGGTAAAATTCCAAGAAAACATCAAAAGCACCGTTTTCTATGTAGGTCAAATAACAGAAACGTTTGGCAACTGCACTTATAACATCAAATTTTTGCGAAAGACATCTCCTTCAAGTTTGGCTTTTGTTAATATAGAAATTGAAGATTTGGCTATAATTATGCGCAGTGAAATAGAGCTGAATATGCCAGTTCCTGAAAATCCTGCTTCAACTTCACGGTGTCGTACAAAATACATTTTTAAACTGGACTTATCAAAGTATTATATAAAATAATTTTTTATCAAAACTTATAATTCATTTCCTTTAAATTTTTCTTTTCTTTTAATTCAAAACTTGTGACTGAAATATTTTTTGCTTTCCAAAATTAAAATAAAATGAGTTTATATATAAAATGCTGGTTTATTTTAATTCAAAGACAACACAAAATTGTTTTAAATATGCATGTAGGTGTCAAATGCTCCCCTCCTAAAGTCAAATGTACCCCGTGACAGCGGCACATTTGACAAAATGACTTTTTTTTTAAACTGTAAATTAAAGTGTAAAAGGGAGTCGCTGAAAAAAAAACTCCGGCAATATTATAAAGCTGAATAATTGCTCTAAAGCAGGTAACAACTTATTTTATAATAACTCAAACACATTTCGAGAAATTTTATTTCAAAAAAAAGGTGTCAAAGGTACCCCAGTTTCCCCTATAGCGACAGAATGTGCGCGTTACGTACTTTTTGTAGTTTTTTGTATGTTTAATGTGCTTTTGCAAACTTTTGCTATATGTCATCTACTTTAAATTAAAACTGAGATTTCAAACTTTCGTTTGGTATAAGTCTGCACCTAGGGCGAGGGGCTGCTCTATATTTCCTAGGCCATTGAAAATGCAAAATGTTCAATTTTTGCACCACAATTCTGTTGTTAAGAAAAAAAATTGTATTTTTTTTTTAATTTTTTTTCATTTACTCGTTCTACAATAACTAAATTAATTAAAAAAATACTTTCAAGTTACATTTATTATGTATTTTTATTTTAATAAGCTTTTGATTATTACATATTGAACTAACTTATTTCAAGCGCGTTGGCATACCTCAACTTTGACTTGCTCTAGACCAAAAAGTAATGAAGTTATGAGGCTGAAATTTCAGGGAATTGTTACTCATATATCTGTTATTATACTGTGAAAATTTCATCCAAATTGGACGACACGTCAAAAACCATTTTTTGCCGCGGTTACTATTGGGCTGTCTCACTGTGGGGCGCAATGATAGACTTTTATTCAGGGAGAACTTATTCATTCTAGTTTTTATTTGGTATTTTCCATGCTCATATACAAATTTCAAATCTATCTTAAATAACTACATATATGTGCATGTGTGTATGTTTGTATGTATTGCAGCATATTGTTTATTGCTGCTTGACATGGAGTTGTTTTCAAGTGTACCATTTAATACATGTGTGTGTGTGTCTTTAATGTTATCTGATCTGTAACTTTATGACTAGTGTCCCCATGCATTTTTATTATTATTAGATGTGCATTGCATGTAAATGCGTTATGTATATATGTAAGTATATAAATATATAAATAGACTAGCAGACCCGCGTTGCTGTGGCTGAGTGATTCAAGAAGGATTTGAAAGACAAAATTTAACACAAATTAAAATAACATTTTTAAAACATATTTAATAAATACTTTCAATATTTTTTTTTGATATATATACCCTAAATGTCTTTAATCGTAATAAATCACAGTTAATGTTCAATGAAGCGCCAATCGATGTACAATATTTTTGGTCAATCGGTCCTTTGTTAATACAAATAAACTTGATAGTCTTCCTACTCGTGAACACGCCACGTATAATTGCCCATGGGAAAAACATAGATTTTTCAAGTCTAATCCGCAAATAGACATTGTTTGGCCTTGAGATTTATTTATAGTCATCGTGAAAGCTAAACGAATGGGAAACTAGTCTTTTAAATGGTATGGGAGAATCGGATGGTATCATCGGAATACGTGGTAACAAAACAATTTCTCCTTTAAACTTTCCTGTCAAAATAGTTGCTTCAAGAACGTTTCCAGTAATTCTTTTGATCACCAAACGTGTGCCGTTGCATAGTTTAGGAGGGTTTAAATTACGCAGTAGAATAATCGGTTATCCAATTTTCAATCGTAGATTGTGTGGTGGCATTCCTGATATGTCTAAAGAATTTAAAAATTCAATTGGGAAATTCACTGCCTCGTTTTCTTCTACAGTAGCGTCGATAGACTTAAATTACATTAAATCACCAGGTAATAATTGTTGTATCTGGTAGTTAATCAGATCAACATCTACATTTTTCGCTGCTAAAATTGCACGATTACTAAACCAGTCATGATTTAAATAGTTATTTAGTATATCTGGGAAGACACTCTCAATCAGTTAATTTTTAGTTTGAACGACAGTACAGAATTATCTGGCAATTTAATATGTTGAGTATCTTGATGAAATTCTATTTCACCGTTTCCAAGATCCAGTAATTGTTTAGAAAATTCTTGTGCTGTTGGATCATTTTGGAGTTGTACTCGCATGTTTTTTGTCAGTCTGAGTGTTTCAACATTTCTCCATAATGTTGATTGTTTTAGACATGCATTAACTTCATCTGCAAAAGTAGAGCGAGGAATAACCGGCAACGTTTGCCGAAAATCACCAGAGAGTAATAAAATAGTACCACAGAAATGTCTGTCACTATTGTTTAAATCCTGCATAGTCCTATTTAATGTTTCCAGTGAATGTTTATGAGTAACACTGCCATTCCGCTTCTTTTTTTGATATTACACATTGCATTTGGATTGTTATGAATATCTAATGGTAGCTTGAAAGCGGAATGTGCTGTCCACAACCATCCAACAAAGTAGCAGCTATGCCTGATGATGCAACTGCTAATGCAATTTTATGTTGTGACCGTAGTTTCGCAAGAACCTGGTGCATCTAAATAGAAAAAACCGCCTTGTTTGGCATTAACAGCCAACATAATTCGATTGCATATGCTCTTCTGCTCTTCAGTTAATAATGGTTCATTGTTAGTAACAAATCGTCACCTGAAATGCAAAATAACGTAACAACATTTTCAGAAATTTACAGTGGCATGAATGAAACACGAAATAAAATCGAAGATAAGTGAAACAAAATATTAATAATGGTTAAGACTGGTTTATATATGACCGCAGAACCAGAAAATGTTGAACATGTGTAATATTATGTATATAATTTGAAGTAGTGAACCGTAATCAATAAGACACTCAATTTCGATTTTTTTGATGATACGTTATTTTGCATTTCAGGTGACGAAATGTATTTAAATCACGATTATTAAATTGTTCTTCTCGCTGCAAATCACTATTTACTAAGTCTGTAGCTGGGCGATCAGGAGATGGAATACCATAATTACTAAGTGGTAAACTTGAGATCATAATACATAAATCTTCAATCATTAATAATGCTTCGTTATACATATCTTGTGTGAAGTCTAAGTTTGTAGAGTGGTTCATTTTTTTATGTCGGTAGAGTATATCTTCAGTCATGTAGTTCTTATATTTTTCCCACAATGTAGATGACTGTGTTGGAAAACATGTCGTCAAAATAATGGCAAATAGTTGACGAATATTACTCGGCGAGGACGTTAAAGCAGCATCAGCAAGTGTCAGATCCCAATGGCTGTCATCTTCTAAAAGTTGCAACGCGTGACAAGCATCTTTATATGTACTGAACACTTGGCTATTAACTGTTCGTAAAAATTGAAAAGAGATTGGTCCAGGAACATTTACCAACAATAAGCGCGGAAAAAAGCATTCACGTTGTTTTGGATGTACAGTATAAAGTCGTCCCAGTGTCTTAGGTTTAAATATGCCTGCAATTGAAGGATGTCGTTCTCCCTTTTTACGTGGTTCCCATTTTTTAGCTGACGTGTTCCATGTAAAATAGCATGGAATATCAGTGTATAATAGTGTTTTTGCGAATTGACCATACATATCAAACAAAGAGTGAAAAATTCGGTTAGTGTCGTTTTTGGTGGTTCACATGCTTTTTGCAGAATATTTTCTTCGGTGAAATACACACGCTGTCCATTTTCAAGATGCACTGCAAGATGTTGGATAGCAGGTTCTCTATGGTGTATGGGGAAGCTAAGCATGCGCCAGATAGCTTCATTGCTGCTAATGTATCTACCCATTTGGTAGCGTGTTATTTCATCATTTTCGTCTATATTTTGTACTCCAAATACGGCCAAATCACTGTCCTTATGAACGTACTTGCAAATATACTTGATGGATTTGAACTACAAAGCTCAACATTAATATGAGCCTTGTACGTTTTGGAGAGTAGTGGTGAGTATGGCACTACCCATTGATTGTCAATTTCTAATTGGTTAGAATTTGAAGTTTTCATTTTATATGTATGACCACCATTATCAGCGTTTCTGCGGCGATACAATGGATAACCATCAATATCAGTAATGGTATCATTTGTGAATTTCTTAGGAAAATTTTTCTTACATTTCCCATTTTCCATGCATGGTGATGTCATGTTAAACGCTCCACACGGTCCATGAATCATATGACTTGTAACAATATTAAATAATTCTTGATCAATTGAAGAATCTGGAATTTCGGCTGAAATAATTTGATCAATTTCCTCTTGACGAATTTTATCTTCAAGCCAAATTAAAATATGAGCACGAGGTAAGCCTCGTTTCTGCCACTCAATTGAATATAACCAACAACACGTTTTGCCAAAAACTGAATATTTTGTTATAAAATCAATCAAAGATTTTAATTTTTGTTTAAATACTCGTGCAGTAATGTCGTGACGATGTAACCGAATGAATCGCAAACGTTCGCTTTCAATTTTAGCAAACATATCCACAACGTATTGATGATACAATTGACGATATCGAAAGATATAGTTGTCTTGATTGTGTCTAATCATTAATCGGTACGAATAGTAGTTCATTGAACTAACTTTTTTATTTAATTCATTACCATTGACTGGATCACACTGTTTAATGTTGATATGATATCCATCTTGTCCTTGCCAGAATATCAGTGGGTACTGGAGTGCATCGTACGAACGGTGTAAATCTGAAATTCTACTTACTGAATTATCTCGGCGTGTAATTTTTATGGATCTTTTATCAACTGGATCACCGACTATAATAATAGCAACTTCATCAACGGTTGGTGCATTGAATCTGCCGGCGTGTTCTCCCACAGCCACTTTGTCCGCTTTAATGACAATTTGATAATTGTCACTTTTTAATTGTGGTGACACTCTTTTAAACAATTGAACCAATTGATTATTGCTCTCCAAAAATAATTCTAACGACAATACAATTGCACGTTCTTCGCAATTGCCCATAAAATAAATCTGAAGAAATTTTGGATCTTCATTTGGCATCGGCATCAATGATCCAATTTTATGGTATACCTGGCCTTGAATTGTGTTTCAAAATTACGACCATCAGATGACAAATCACAAACCTTGGATGCTCCAAACGACGTCATTTGGAAGCATGAATTGAATTTTCGTGTCTTAAGCGGCCCACTCACGACAAATTTGTTTGACAAATCTGTTTGAGTTTGAGGTGGTTTTTGTCGTGAGTGGGCATGTTGTCAAACGGATTGAAGGTTTGCGACAAATTTCAAAAACTAACAACCGATTTGTGGATTCGTTTGTCGTGAGTGGCGTGGTTTGCAAACATTTGGTCAGTTGCTTGAAATTTTTGCAGAGTAAACATCAGCGGATAAAAAAATGGCAAGCGTGAGCAAACATTTTTTGGAAGAGTTTATTGAATTATTTAAAAATGAACCGGCCTTATGGCAATGCAAAAGTGAAAATTATAAGAATAAATGCCAAAAAGATAAATCGTGGAAAAATTCAGCTCCATTGAATTTAATAGTTTTACATGTGAGTGGTTATATCTCTCACATAACCACTCTTTCATCCATTCTTTCTTCATTATTTTTTTTTTTTGCATTTGGCTTTTTTCGCTTCATGCACTGGTGTATTACTAGTAGCGCAATTACATCATCCGTGTTATAATCAGACATGTTAACTCCGCGAAGCACACAATGGAAATAAAGTTTGTCAAATCGGTTTGTCGTGAGTGCTCAACCGTCTTCAAACAGATTTGTCAAACAAATTAGTCGTGAGTGGGCCGCTTTACGCAAAAATAATTTTGATTCATTTGAAATGCCAGAAAGAAGGGATTTCAAAGGTTCAGGTGGAGTAGGGAGTGGTGGCAATACAACTTTTCCTGAAGCGCAACACATGCCGGGTGTTTCATTGTGAAATTTTAACGCCAGACAATAATTGCATATTTTGTCCATCGCACCAATAGCGACTTTAGAATCAGCCGAGTAATTGATGTCTGGTTCGTAATTAAATGCAAGACGAACAAATGATCGACGTATTACTGCGCGGTTGGTCCGATGATTTTCTCGGTTTTGTTCTCTAAATGAATCTATGTTTTGTTGACGTGCCAACCTGGCTCTCAATGCATTTTCTTGTCGACGATTATCACGCTGTTCTCGTGATTCTCGTGCACGAATTTCAACTGTACGAATTCTTTGAGCTGCATTTCTTTCTGCTCTCTGTTCGACTGATTCATGACTTCTTTTAACACGTGCACGTCGAGTGTCTTTGCTACGGGCGTTAAGGTTAGATTTTTTGGACGGCATTTTACAAAAATAGTATTTGAATTTTTAATGTGAATGAATTTCACTGTTCTCTGATTTTGTAGATTATATATTTGGTTGTACTTATGTAAGTGTAAATTAGAAGTAAAACAAAATGTTAATTAGTAAGATTTGAATTAATTCGGATAAAAATTAAATTTAATTTAGAATTTCCAGCACCGGTTAGCAAATAAACCGCTGTAGATTTTTAAATTCTGAATTTCAGTTAAACGAAAAGGTCTCCACTTATTGTAGTTGGTGCTTTTGTTGTGGGTTGTTTTCCAATTGGAGAAATAATACCCAGCTGTTTGCATAGGGTTGCAAAGTCTTTAAGTTTTTTGTTTGTTTTTTCAATGATGAGTGAGCAATAAAAAAATAAATGTAAAACAGTACAGTCAAAACCAGTATTTTATAAATCAGCTAAAATATATTGTTTTTTTTAACTTGCAATGTGTTTAATCTCAAGTAAGATTTATCATTCCTTACCACTGGTGGAAGGAAATGAAGAGACCTTCACTGAGCTAAGAACTATTTCATTCTGTTTTTATTTTTAAATTTGGAAGCCTTATATACTATTTTTCAAAATATCCTAAATAACTAAATATATGTGTATGTTTACATGTATCTATGTTGACTATTGTTTTAACCTATGTTGTGTGACCTTGGCTTTGTTTTAATGTGCGTACATTTACAAACTGTTGCTAAAATGTATTCTAAGAACCCGTGGGTCATATGCAAACATCTTATCCTTAGTAATGTTTGTGTTATTGTCTCTAGAATGCAATTGTTTTGCATGACAATGCATTTTAAGTATGTGTCTGTTTCTGTATATGTGTATGGATGTTCAATATATTTGATCGATAGATCGGACACCGTTGATGTTGGGGGTCGTCCGGATAACGGGGGTGTCCGGATTATAGATATTTTTTTTAATGGTTATTTGCAGCAAAGAAATTTGACACAATAAACATACATTTTTAATTCAAATTCAGTTTTTAATAAAATTTTATGTAAACATGGATACTTTTAATTATTATGCATTTGAAAAAAAGTATCAATTTTGGTCTGTTTGGAGTATTCTCTAAACATTTTATCTGCAGTTTCCTTTAAGCGTTTTAAAGTTAAAATGTCCATAGCCGAAGCGTCAATTTGTTCTGCCCACTGAATCGCTTTGGAAAAAATACTTTTTGCTTCACTACTACTGATTTTATTTTTCACTTCAACTATGCTATAGTCAGAGTCAGAACCATTTTCCTCAATATTATCGTTTTCTAACACAGACTGCACAATTTCCCGATCAGAAAAATCGTATTCGAATTCATCTCTTCCAGTGGCCCATTTATGGTTTGAGTATCAACTTGAGCGTCCAGATTTATTGAAGCGATGATGGTATGAATTTCATTGATGTCTGAATTAGCGGCTGTAAGTTGAGCCAGAGGTATCAAATCTTCCTCCATCCATTCTTATCGGTAACTACACAACAACTGGTTCCAACTGCGTACAATATTCTACTGTGATATACCTAACCACGCATTGTTTAAAAGTGTGACGCAATTTCGTAGCGTAAAGTTTTTTAATGCAATTCCAATATCTGTATTATCAATTAGAAGATAATTCAAAAGTTGTTTTCTGTAAGACACTTTAACATTTTGAATTAAATTTTGATCTAAAGGCTGTATGATTGCTGTGCAATTGGGTGGAAGAAAGACAATTCGAAAATTAGTGTCTATGTCAATATATTCTGATCTTGGGTGGCATGGAGCATTGTCGATTAGTAAAATAGCTTTTAATGGTCTATTATTGTCTTGCATCCGGTATAAAATATTTCCTGTACCATTCAGTAAATAAGAACGTGGACATCCAACCTTTTTTAGTTCCTTTATAAGTTACAGGCACATTGCAATTTTTAAATGATCGTGGATTAGTTGATTTGCCTATTACCAAAAGGGGTAGCTTATGTGTGCCAGATGCATTGCAACAAGGCATAAAAGTTACGCGATCCTTTGATGCAGATTTTTCTTGCGAGTGCGCTAATGTATTTGCAGGAATAACTTTCCAAAAGGCTGCCGATTCATCTGCATTATAAATCTGGTCATGGTCTAGGTCCATTTCTTCTATAATAGATTTTAATTTTTGCCTGAATGGTTCCACTGCAGAAACATCACTGCTTACTTTTTCACCACAAATTTTTAATTTCCTTATGCCATGTCGTGCTTTAAAATTTGAAATCCACCCCAAACTTGCCCCAAAATCATTTTTGCCAGTTATTTGATTATAGAAATATTTTTCTTTGTGTTGAATCATTTCGGTTGATTAGGAATATTCTGGTTTCTCTGTTGAACAAACCAAGTCACTAAGGCCTTCTCCATATCCGGATGTTCTCCTAGTCTCATGGTCTGCCTTTTTTCTGAGAAATACCACTAAGTTATTAAATTTGGAAACCAAAATTGGTTCCACTTTAACTAACCTGGTTTCTGCACACAGTTGGACACATACTTTCTGATAGCATCACGTTTCTTTTTTATGTCAAATACAGTAGATTTTGTTACCCGAAATTGTTCTGCAACGTATCTAAGGGTGCCTGCAGAGTGAACCCTTGAAGCCGAGCCGAACGCATTTTCCCATTTACGCAACACGCGAATTTCCGCTCGGCTCGGCTTTAAGCGCCCACTCTGCGCGCACCCTAATTAATTTTCCTTTATCAAGACGATCTAATATTTCACATTTTTTCTGAATAGATAGGGTTTTATGAGCTGTTTTATTTGTTTGTCTGTCGCTCATTTTAATAACAAAGAAATTGAATGCAAGTCCAGTCACTGCCACTCACGCACTATGAAATAAACAAACACTATGAATAAACAAACGGTGCACCGCCGTGTAGAGAATAATATTATTGTTGGAATAAATACACCATAATTGGCAACACATGTGCTATGTGACCCAGTTGGAAGTACCTAAAACATCGGGTAATGGGTGAGTATTCTCTGAGACGGCAGATAGACCACCCTATCTTCACTTTGCCCAATTTTAGTGCTACTTTAGCGTCTTGAGCGCGCAGACAAATAAGAGCTATTTGTGTGCCACTTCGGGTTTTCCTCATATTTTTGACGCTTGATTTCTCCAGGTTTTGGAACCCACACTCTTTTTTTAGTGCCTCGCAGATTTCTTCCGGTATTGTAATTTCGTCCAAGTCCTTACATACTATTGTGACGCTATGAGTTTTTGGATGTATCAGCGCCCTTTCACCCACCGCTCCCTCTAAGATGGTTTGGAATGATTCGGCTCTCTTGTCCGCTTGATTTTTTAGCTCAATCAGAAGGTCTCCTTTCATCGTTTTTCGTATGTATGACACGTTTGATCCCAACTCTTCAATACCGCTGTCGCTTTTTATTTTCCGGAGAATATCCGCATACGAAGCACCTTCCTTTTTCGTTATTATGATGGCGTCCGGTTTCGCTCTTATTTTCTTTTGTATTGGCTTTCTATTTTTAACTACATCCACCCATTTTTCGCATACGGTATGTTGCCCCGTAATATCTACTACTTTCTTGACCTCTCTGGTCATTTGTTGCTCATTTTATAATAGCCTTTTTTGGCTTTTTTTTGTGGGGGGTAGTTCTCCCGATGCTTCTCGCAGCCGCTTTGGGGTGTACAGCTCTTTGGGGATATGAGAAAGCTGTGTTGCTTTCTCAGCCATAATTTTCTTCTCTGGTTTCTCGGCTTTGTTATATAAGCTCATTATGGTACTCATTAAATCGCGCATAGCCTGGTTTACGCGCCTTTGACCAGCCATCATATTTTCCAACTCTTTTATTTTGCAACCCATATTTAAAGTAGTTGGACGATTCAGTATTTAGTGATTTCTCTTCACTATTGCTTGTCCGGTCAGCAGTTTCGTCACTAAATGTTGATCCAGCAGCGGCGGGTTCCTCATTTCGGCCATTGGGGGGCGTTCTCAGAATTTTAGAATTCCTCCGAAAAGGATTCTCTGGTGTATGCCCCATACTATTCTCAGAGGCCATACCTCAGTGAGAAAATAGTTGGGTACACCCGTCAATGAGTACGTTCAGTCTCTGCTGCTAAAATCTAATTTATATTATAAATGGTTGGCAATGCCTGAACCAAGAACAAAACGAAAAAGGAGAAAAAAGCGGAAAGCGAAAAACGGAGAACAGCTGATTGATCAAAACAAAGCGGCAAATAAAAAAAAAAAAAAGCAATGTGATTCCCCTACGAAAAACTAGGATTATTTCACAGATAATCCAAGAGCTCAGAAAAACACATCCACCTCACTCAAACACTAAACTTTGTCAAAAACACTAAACTTTGTCCTTGACATGGGGTTGTTTTCAAGTGTACATTTTAATACATGTGTCTGTGTGTGTTTAATGTTATCTCTTTTCTAAATTTATGACTTTATGTGCTTATACGCTTTGCATAACACTTTTCCAATTGGAAAATAACCGTAGGTTCATGTCGTTGCTAAATTTTACATGTTGAGAAAGCAGAATATTTATGCAAAACCAGGTCATTATTAAATAGTTTTTCATTAAATATGATATAAATAAATGCATACATGCGCATCTCCTAAATAGAAATAGTTATTCCTGCATACACACCATCTGTGGCCATCGAATGGCATTCACATAGGGTATTGTAGTAAACTACCTCCCGCATACAACACTTCGCTGTTGGTATTTAATTTTAGTAAAGGCCTAACTATAATGTGCATAAAAGGCTAGCCAGTCAAAAACGCTACTCCCTTCCTTCCTTTTCCTTTCTTATCGGCAAAATGTGTGCAGCCATCAGCCATCTTTGCTTTGTTTTCATTTGAACAATGTTGCCATTGCCCAATACGCATATATAGTTTTGAGCACATCTTTGTTTTCAATTACAATTTTTTACAATACAAAATATCAAAACTGAAAACAAACTATTACAAATAGTTTATATATTTAAAAATAATAGCATTCGACTCTGATTTTGAGTTATTTTAAGAAAATTTCAAACATATTGAAAAGATTGAATTATAAAAGTTGATAATTACTGCAGTATATCGATATTGGCAACCCTGCGTTGTGAGAGAGCAATCAGCTGCGACGTTTGCGGCGGCAAAATCCAAATGTCGCGGATTCTCACGTCATCGTCACGTCAGAGAGAAGGGAGTAGCGTTTTTCACTGTTTAGTTACATTGCGCGCCCATAAATTAGGTCGTGCCAGCTGACACGACCCACGATTCTGCGTTGTTCACTGTCTAGCCTATAAGCTAGCTTAAGCCAGCGTAAGCAACTGTCCGAATACACACAAATTGTATGTTGCAACTATAATGTACTTTACATCAAGTTTCGTCAAGTTTTTTCAAACGTCATTTGCTTAAATGCGAAACTGGTCGCATCATCCGTACGGAATCAGCTGTTTTCGCGTTTTGTCAACAGATACATCATTTTGAATTTGAAGATATAGGACGACGAATGTTTTATGCAAAGTTCAGTCGAAATTACTGAAAAAAGAAATGTTTTTACGACAAAAAAGATGCCCTTTATTTCAATCGCGTGTACATGTATAAAAAATATATATATATATAAATCCCTTTCATTTCTAGGAATCGTACAAAAAAACCATCCTACTTCCTCTTCCTGTTTATTTCCCTCACTGAACATGACCGAAATCTTTTTTAATTTCACTAATTTTTGTTAATATGCATATTCCGTCTAAGACAGAAGTAAGCATTTTAATTGTTTTTAAATATTTTAATTTTCTAGTAGTTTCTGCAAAATCCAGACGAAATATAAAATCAAAACACGAATTTTTTATTGACCATTTTCTCTTCTGCATGTAAGTACATTATAGTCATTCAAAAGTCTACTCTCCGTTCCTTACGCATTTGACAGGCTTTTCGTTAATTTTTTGACAGTAACATACGGCTGCATATGCATATTATAGTTAGGCCTTAAGTGTTCAGTGTTGTCGGTGTTGTCAGTTTTGTTTTTGTGACAGCTGAAAATTATAAACTTTTAATTTAATTTAATTTAATGTGAATGAATTTCACTGTTCTCTGATTTTGTAGATTATATATTTGGCTGTATTTATGTAACTGTAAATTAGAAGTAACAAAATGTTAATTATTACTTGTGGAGCCGATAAAATTGTAGCTTATATAAAGCGTTTGTATTTTTAACATAGCGCCATCTGTTAGAATCTTTTTGTACTAACAAATAATACAAATAATTTGCAATAATATAATATTGCGAATATAAATTGAGATGTAAGCTATCTTATCATCTAAGTTGGACCAAATTACATGTATATGCCAAATTTCATGAATATCAGTTGACTCGTTTTTGAGTTTATTCCAGACATACGCACGGACACTGGATTTTTATATATTAAGATATTTATATTTAGTAGAATTTCGGCTTTGCTGATATGTAAGCATGTTCAGTGATATTTGAACACACAACACACATACTTCTATGCGTTCACATGTAGATATGTCACCCGCAAAAACTACAAACATTGCTTTACAAGAACAACAATTGTCCCAAATAGCATCAGCAGCGTCACACGACAATATGGCAGCCAAATAGTCGATGCCCAAATTTGTAGAAAAACACCTAACAACAATATATTCATTCATGAACGCAAGCGTACTTTCAACAGGCAAACTTGCTTCATTCATAAAAACAAACACTATTACACCTCCCCGAGCATACCTAAAAATCATAAATTTAACAATTTTTGATATTTGTACGAGAAGGAAAAAATGACAACTCCGCAAATATAAGTATTCAAATATATTAAAATAAAATTGACAACATATGTAGTTTATTTGTCAATTTTCAAGTCAAGAAATGTTTCAAAGAAAATATTCAGTATTCCTCTGATTTATATGTACAGTCATTCCCGGCTAAGTAGTACTCCGCTTAAATGAAAATCATACCTCTTAACCGCCAATATATTGCTACATGCATCTCATGTTTTGTTTTTTTGAAATACATAGAAATTATTATTTTAAGTACCACTCGCTTAATTATCCGCACTCGATTATGTACCATTTCATATTTTTATTTTTAACAGTCTTAACAGTCATTCCCGGCTAAGTAGTACTCCGCTTAAATGAAAATCATACCTCTTAACCGCCAATATATTGCTACATGCATCTCATGTTTTGTTTTTTTGAAATACATAGAAATTATTATTTTAAGTACCACTCGCTTAATTATCCGCACTCGATTATGGACCATTTCATATTTTTATTTTTAACAAACCACAAATATCTGTATTTTTGGTCATGGCACATAACCGGGATTGACTGTATTTGTCAAGGAATGTAAAAAATATTTTGTAATTCTGAAATATTATTTACGCTGGTTTGTAGCCAAGCTGTACAGCGGCAAGGGAAGCGGTGACAATCGGCGGCCGTTCGTTTATTTTTTACCGCACAGCTCGGATTTTCTACCAACAACATAATGCTGTGATGCTTTGTCGTCAGGTGTATATATTTACATACAAAGTTGTGTGTAGACAAATTTACAAACATTATCCGTATGATTCTTTCAAATTTGTTTACATGCACACAAAATTACATACATATGTATGTGCATATGTGAATGTGTGAAATTTATGCGTATGGTTTTTTAGAATTTTTTACATGTACACGCAATTATATGAATATGTGAATCTGTTCGACGGCTTGGTTAAAAGATGTTATCAAAACTTCTAATGCCCAAAGGAAATAAATTCATACATAAATATATAACTTATCATACCTATATTAATTAAATATTTAGGTAATAAT
Organism: Bactrocera dorsalis; assembly: GCF_023373825.1. Taxonomy (NCBI): domain Eukaryota; kingdom Metazoa; phylum Arthropoda; class Insecta; order Diptera; family Tephritidae; genus Bactrocera; species Bactrocera dorsalis. The sequence goes on from NC_064305.1 coordinate 42,634,647, forward strand.
GCAAATTTGACTTTATTATAAATTTTAACGGATTTAATGGAATTCATAATTAAAAGGGTCTAATTGCACATATGTACATACATATGTATGTATACTTATGTGCTTGATATCAAATACATACTTACATACATCTTTCATAATATCTATAAATGATATCCATAGTCGTTTGCGCATTGTAAATATGCGAATCTGTAAGCGTACCTTTGTAAACATTGAAATTAGCATCACTTTTTTCATTTAACAATGAAAATGCTAAATTCTGCTATTTTCGACCCCCACATGTTAAATATTGGTGAAATCCGCTAATAATATTTTTGTGGTGAAATCCACTAATAGAAAATTCAACCCCTCCAAAAAGAAGAACATTTTGACAATCGGCACACCATTAACCTTCTCTATAATACACGTTCTCTGCGGGTTATTTATGTTTACCTAATTGCAAGTAAGTTCTACTCTTGTAGAACCCCCAAAGGTGATCTAGTCACCGATGCCCAAAGCATACTTAAATTATGGAGGGAACACTTCTCCAGCCTGCTGAATGGCAGTGAACGCATAACGCAAGGAGAAGGTGAACCCGATTCCTCAATCGATGACGATGGAGCAGACGTTCCGTTACTCGGCCATGGAGAAGTTCGAATAGCAATTACCCGCCTGAAGAACAACAAAGCGGCAGGGGCTGACGGATTACCGGCCGAGCTATTCAAACACGGCGCCGAAGAACTCATAAGGAGCATGCATCAGCTTCTTTGTAAAATATGGATGGACGAAAGCATACCCAACGATTGGAATTTAAGTGTGCTATGCCCAATCCATAAAAAAGGAGACCCCACAATCTGCGCCAACTACCGCGGGATCAGCCTCCTTAACATCGCATATAAGGTTCTTTCGAGCCTATTGTGTGAAAGATTAAAGCCCACCGCCAACAAATTGATTGGATCTTATCAGTGTGGCTTTAGACCTGGCAAATCAACAACCGACCAGATTTTCACCATGCGCCAAATCTTGGAAAAGACCCGTGAAAGGAGAATCGACACACACCATCTATTCGTCGATTTCAAAGCTGCTTTCGACAGCACGAAAAGGAGCTGCCTGTATGCCGCGATATCTGAATTTGGTATCCCCGCAAAGCTAATACGACTGTGTAAGCTCACGTTGAGCAACACGAAAAGCTCCGTCAGAATCGGGAAGGACCTCTCCGAGCCGTTCGATACCAAACGAAGTTTCAGACAAGGCGACCCTATCGGGCGACTTTTTCAACCTGCTTCTGGAGAAAATAGTTCGAGCTGCAGAACTCAACAGAGAAGGTACCATCTTCTATAAGAGTGTACAACTGCTGGCGTATGCCGATGATATTGATATCATCGGCCTCAGCACCCGCGCCGTTAGTTCTGCTTTCTCCAGACTGGACAAGGAAGCACCACCAACTGGGTCTGGCAGTGAACGAGGGCAAGACGAAATATTTCCTGTCATCAAACAAACAGTCGTCGCACTCGCGACTTGGCACTCACGTCACTGTTGACAGTAATTTCGACAGATAATTTCGTCTATCTTGGAACCAGCGTAAACACCACCAACAATGTCAGCCTGGAAATCCAACGCAGGATTACTCTTGCCAACAGGTGCTACTTCGGACTGAGTAGGCAATTGAAAAGCAAAGTCCTCTCTCGACGAACAAAAACCAAACTCTATAAGTCGCTCATAATTACCGTCCTGCTATATGGTGCAGAGGCTTGGACGATGACAACAACCGATGAGTCGACGTCGCGAGTTTTTTAGAGAAAAGTTCTGCGAAAGATTTGTGGTCCTTTGCGCGTTGGCCACGGCGAATATCGCATTCGATGGAACGATGAGCTGTACGAGATATACGACGACATTGACATAGTTAAGCGAATTAAAAGACAGCGGCTACGCTGGCTAGGTCATGTTGTCCGGATGGATGAAAACACTCCAGCTCTGAAAGTATTCGACGCAGTACCCGCCGCGGGAAGCAGAGAAAGAGGAAGACCTCCACTCCGGTGGAAGGACCAAGTGGAGAAGGACCTGGCCTCGCTTGAAATATCCTATTGGCGCCACGTAGCGAAGAGAAGAAACGACTGGCGCGCTGTTGTGGACTCGGCTATAATCGCGTAGGCGGTTTCTACGCCAGTAAAGAAGAAGAAGAATATAAAATAAATGTGTACAAACAAATATAAAATCCAGGGATAAAGGGATGTCCAACTTATTCCAGAGTGAGAGCGTCTCAAAATTAACGTTTTTATAACATCTTCAATTTTAGCTGGATCGGACAAAATAATAGTTTTTGGGTATTTAAATTAAAATATCCAACATTTATTACAATTGAAAATTGCTAAAAATTGTGGTCATTTAATATATGGAGAAATTATTAAAATATTTTTATGTTATATTAAAATAACTGACTTTTGAACATTCAATACTTAATAACGGCATTAAGCTTGTTAGCTCTCAATTAGTAAAAGTTTTTAATAATTTTCCATTGAAAATTAATACCATGATGCATCACATGAGAAAACGTCAAGTGAATTTATATTTCGTGTTTTCTTTAATTCTAGAGTAAGGCAACAAACCCCTCCTTTTACATATTTTTTTGTTGAGATTTCAATCTGGCCATCTCACGTTTCCAATTGTTAAATCCAAAAATCTCCTGAACTTTGACAGCTGATCGAGTTCAGGAGGTTTCGATGTTTAGCAATATATGGATGAAAAAAATGTATGTGGGAAATAAAAACAAGGCAAAATACACTTTTTTCTATAAATAAAAAAAAAAGATTTTATATTTTCGGACTATAATATTAGGTATACAACTTTGCTTCCGCCGTTTTTTAGTAAATTTTAGGCTTTATTGTATAAAAACGGTTCGAAAGTGTTTTCCCTTATTATCTCAAAAAGCAATGCTTAATTAACACACGAAATGCTTTATGATCCATTTTTTTTTGTAAACTAACACAAGTTGCTTTACAAAAATTCTTTATTTTTGTAATACCTAATAAAAATCATATAGATGGTAGTAGTAGAGTAATAGTATTATCTATGTATGTGTCAGCCTCAGTAAAGCGTGGGCGGGTCCTCAGCCGCACTTTTCTTGGAATTAAAAAAGAAAAGCGAAATTTCCCGCAAATGTCAATAATTCGGCTCAAAATTGCCATTTTCAGTTGAAAATAAGTTTGGGATGCAAACAGATCTTTTTTTTTTGTTGGGTTAATATTGACGCAAATGTCCAAGATCGATATAAAACGATTTAATCGACCAGTGCTTGACCCTAGATACAGCTATTGGAAAACGGCGGAAGCAAAGTTGTAGACCTAATAATTGTAGTATAAATTGTACATACCAATTAAATGTAAGTATATGTATGTGGAAATTAAAAAAAAAATATAATTTTTTCTACAAATGTCCTTTTTGAAAAACAAAAAGATTTTATATTTTCGGACTATAATAATTTTATATACCAATTAAATGTATATGTATGTGAAAAAAAGAGAAATACTTTTTTCTACAAATGTATTTCTTGAAAAAAAATATTTAACCCTGATTTTTTTTTTGAGCTCAAAAAATATATGTTATAAAACTCACGACTCTGAACAAGATTTGTTCTATAACTTTGTTTGCAAGTGAAATTTACCTCAGCTAGGTAGAAAAACCCTGGTTGGTTCCTAGCGGAACCACTAGGCACCCGAACTTCAAAAATAAACAAGATGAATTAAAAAAAAAAACATTTTTATTTCGATGTTGGTCAATGTTTTTGTGTGCTGTTGCATGTCGATTTGTCTTTTTTATTGTAAGACAAGGATATACAGGATACACCACAGAAATATATACTACACCATTATTGGCCTTAGTTCTGGTGAAATCAGCAAAGCAGTTTTTTTCTGGTGTAAAACACAAATGTACTCCACATTTCCGACATCGTACTTTTGTACGAGATGTGCAATTGGGATTCTTACATCGCCGCTTTCCCTCCTTCACATACTCTGGTAAATGCCCAACGTTATCTAGGCGAATGTCACGTAGTGGTAGCGGACCAGACATGAGGCGTTGACGTTTCGCAGACATTTCTACTTCCAAATTTGTTCGTCGACCTTTTCCAATTCTCATATCAGTACCAGATTTTGTCAGGCACTGGGCAACTTCTGACACAAATTCATGCAATACCATCTTGGGCTCAGTTTGATTGGTGTCCGCATGATGTCGCTTATATAAAATCCAGGCATTGATGATAGCCATATCACACATGTGGTAAGATAATCGGTTTGTCCACTTTCGTGATTTTATGCGAATATGACTACGACCCAGTGACGAATCCAAGAGGAAAACGCCGCCCATGTATTTGTTATACTCGTGGATAACGTTTGGACATTGAATGCTCTCTGTAATTTTTTTCTTTTTGTTGTAACGTTCAATGGTAGGTGCATTCGCAGGCGTTTCACCATTGGCCGCAAGATATGGCTTTATTCCAGCCATTGTTGAAGCCATGTTGACAACTTTATTGTCATTCTAAGCCACAGTTGTAACATCAATTCCGTGAAATGAAGCAGCGTATTCTTCCCAATCACCACGATTTTTAAATTTCTGCTGTAATTTGCACAATGGAATTCGTGAACGGCGAATAGTCCCAAGTGAATAGATGCATTGTGATCGCAAATATACCATCAACGGAATCGAAGTGTAATAATTGTTAAAAAAAAAATTGCATGATTTACAAATCGCGGAACCGAGCGGGCTAATCTGATAACAACATTTGCTGACGCACCCAAGTTTGGTTTATTGTCTTGACGGTGGTCGTCATCGCCAGAATAAATTTCAAATTCGTAGCAAAATCCGGAATCATCGCACAGTAGGAATAATTTATCACCCCATGGGTGTGGCTTATCTGGCATGTATTGTTTCATATAGTGCTTTATTTTCGTCGCACAGATTTGCTCGTCAACACATAATCTTGCTCGCATTGGAACCTTTTTGAAGTTCCTATTTAGTGCCGTGAGTATTGGGCGTATTCTGTACAAACGATCATATCCCGAATCGGGTTGTGGTATTTGTCCATACATTTCAACTGCCTCAGAGACCCGATTACGTCTGCAACTGCGCGCAGCATCCGATGATGTTGATGGCAGTTGCTGGCATGACGCGGAAGGCTGCCTGTCACGATTAGAGCGTGGCATTTCATCGTTATTATTAAAATGCAAGAATTGGCGAATTTTATCGTAGCGATTCCTTGGCATACAATCCATGATTGGCTTGAAACCATAGTTACCCCAATATGATCGAATTCCGGGATATTTATACACCGACATACATATAATAACTGATTCTCATAAAACGTTTTATTTCATCAGGCGTGGTGTTCAATGGTTTTTCAATGTTTTGTTGTATTGCGTACAAATTGCTCTGTTCCACAATATTTGAAATAATGTCGTCTGACATAAGAAATGTAAAAAACTGAAGCGGCGAATGCAATGCCAATATCTCCGGTGTCAAAGCCTCATCACCTCGAAATCTTATCCAATTAGCGTATAATTGAAGATTTCTTTTTCGCCACAACGGTTTTTTGAATACATCAGACTCTTTGTCAATCTATACGCCTTCAAACATTGTGGCATACTTTAGCCATCGGGCGTGATCACCTACAACAACTGGCTCTTCTGCAACATCCATGCCTAATAAAATTCTTATTTAGAAACAAAAAGCTTTCGTATAAGAGAAAGGGATATTTTACATTGATTTGGTTCACTATTTTCTTCTATAACTGGATTGCCGATATCGACATCTGCAATATCTGCCACATTCTGAACAACAGCTAAGTCAGCAATGTTCTGAACATCCGCTACTTCGTCTTCTAAATCTTCACTACGCAAAGCAGCACTAAAGTCAAAATCGGGGTCTACATCACTGTCATCAGCAGAAAAATCGCCGCCGTCTTCGCTTTCCGACCACACAATAGAATTAACGAACTCGCTTAGCTCTTCTTCAGTTCGAAAATCACGTATTCTACGAGACATTGCTGAAAAAACTACAAAAAAGCCATAGTATAATCATTTTGTATATAATTTCATATTTGCAAAATTTCGTACTCCGGGTGCCTGACGGTTCCGCAAGGAACCAACCAAAAAATCAAAAAAATCTTAAAAACAAATAAAATTTACTTACCTATAAAACTTATCATAGCTTATTTACACTATTATTTAAACTTTGAGATTTTTTCCAGTTCCGATTTTAACGAATTATTCCCAAAAAAATTATTGCAAAAACGCGATTTCACAAAGTTCAATAAAAATGTGGTAGATGCACTCAACTCAATACAAACCAACAATACAGCCAACTGACGTTTATTACAAGTGGGGATTGAATTAGCATATGGCGCATGAATTAATTAACGGTCTTATAATGACAAGTAAATTCTAAAATAAAATTCGTTAAACAGAATTTTGAATTTAAGCGGTTGGTTCCTGGCGGTACCAGTGTGTTATTAAGGGTTAATATTTTTGGACTATAATAAGTGTAGCGTAAATTTTATACACCAATTAAAATAATAAATTTGGCTAAATGAGCCTTAGTCGTCTGCCCCACACCACACCTACACCCATCACTAACACGCACACTCACCACACTCACCTCGACATCACCACACTCCACAGCAACACCACCCACACGCGAGAGCCCTGGATCCACACACTCACACACACACCACACTACTCAACATAAAAAGGGTCAAGTGCTGAATACAATGCTGGCGATAGACGACAAACGACATCTGTCAAATATTAAAATACACACGTTCTTACGGACACTGTTATTTTGACAGCTGCACGACTACACGACTGCAGGCCGACGGTTGTCGTTCTCACTAACTTCAACATACTCTTATATTTGCCAACGACAGTAGGACGATAGTAGAGTTGACAGTAGAATGGAAGATAGAGAGATGAGGAAGAGTGGTGGTGCCACTAATATGTAAAATGTAAAATTATTCACAGCTCTAACAAACTTGACGTTATTTTACAAATAAGAGCATAAAATAGCTCTATTATACCATTTGTAATAACAATTGATAATTTAAAACAAATAAATTTACCTATTTACTTATTTTTTGCATAAAAAAATTCACTTTGAACAAAATATTAAAATTTCATTGAAGTGCAAGTTATTAGTATGGCCACAACGAAATTGTGTACATGCAAAATGGAGAGCTGTGTTGTCTTGTGTACATGCGTTCATGTAGTACAGTGGTTCCCAAACTTATTTTATCTACCGCCCACTTTGAGAATAAATATTTTTTTAGCGCCCCCCTTTTTCCACCTATTTAAAAACCACTATAACTTCAAATTAATTATTGTGACCTATATATGTATATTAACGGAGAATTCTAAACGAAACTTTTACTATAACCAGCAAATTGAAACCTGAGCGCAGTAGGTAACATACAACGCCACTTAGGTCTCAAGTTAACACTTACGGGCTCCACCTGCCAATAAGAATGATTATTGAAACACAACTTTATAGTATTAAAACAGAGAATCTTTTATTAAAAATAAAACTAAAATAATCGATCCATATGAATCTGATGTTGTTTAATAAGTTTGTTAATATCAGGTTCCAATTTACTCACGAACAGTCGCAAGTCGCCACGTTCGGTAACAAGCAAACGATTTCTATTTTTAGTAAGCAGTGTTGTCACAGCACTAAATCCACGTTCACACAAATATGACGATGGGAATGCTATCAAGAATCGTTGAACGATTGACCACAATCCAGGGTACAATTACGAGATCGGTTTTTGTAGCCAAAATTCTTGGTAACCATTTTTGAACTTGATTTTTATTTCCTCGTTTGTTGTCAATTCTATAAGTTCTTCTTCCAGCTGAGGTGACATTGCTGTGTTGACATTGCTGTGTTGACATTCTAAATCGGATCCAATACCCAGTCTGGTATTTCCAAGTTCAAAATGTCTGGGATCGTTCGGTGAAGTCAATGTGGAGGTTTTCCAAATGTTGGCAGTAAGCAAACAACTCGTCGTTACTGCATGATACTGATAAATTCGGAAAATTGTGAAACTCACGTCTGCCCAGATTCTCTTTGTGTGGAAGCAGTTTGGCTGAGAAAGTAGCAACGACGTTTTTTGTTTTAATTAAATTTAGTTTATCGCATTGCAGTTGGGGATTCATGTCGTTGAACAATTTATACAGGTCTGTCATGTAAGCTATATCATTCTTTGATGTTACGAGCTTGTCTTGAAATTCTGTATCTTTAGTTTTCAAGAACTCTATAACAGAGTCAAACAGGTTGTAGACTCGAGTCAGACAATTGCCTCTTGATAGCCAACGAACTTCAGTATGAAACAACAAACGATTGAAATCCTCGTCATTAGTAACACAAAGCTGATGAAATAATCTATCATTCAAAGAGCTGTTGCGGATTTTATTGACTGCTTTGATGACATATTGCAGTGATTGAAATAGTTTTTCACTTAAGTTTCTAGCAACTGAATCTTGTCTATGAATAACGCAATGTACACCAAGGATATCCGAAATTTTATTTTATAAGTGCGCTATTAAGCCTTTATGGCACCCTAGCCGGAGCGCCATCCGTAGCAATTGAAATAATATTTTTCAAAGGAATCTCTTTCTCATCGCAAAACTTTTCCAATATATTGAATATGGTTTCGGCTTTTGTATCGGTTTCTAAATTTCTTGCAAATAATAGTTCTTCACATATTTTCTCATCTTTAATAAACCTCACGTAAGACAACAACAATGCTTCATTAATTGGTAAAGTGGACTCATCGAGCTGAATTGAGAATTGGCTCACAATGATTCTTCAATGTTTTCAGCCATTTCATCAATTCTTCTTTCCACAGAATTATTACTCAAAGGAATTTTTCGGATAATATCTCCGGCCGGTTTATGAAGCACGGTAGTTATTACTTCATTTATTACTGGCAATATTAACTCTTCTCCGATGTTATGTGGTTTGCCTTTTTGAGCAATTAGCAAAGAGATATTGTATGAAGCTCGAAGTCCATCGTCATCTTGCTTAGCAGCCGCCGAAAATAGTTTTGCTACACTTGCCTGAGTATTATGCTTCTTCTCTAGGTCTTGAAAATATGCTACATTCTTTTCTCTCTTATGCATTTTATTCAAATGATTTTGCAGTCTTGAAGGCTTCATTGCTTCATTCGAAAATGTTTTTAGACATAGAAGACACAAAGGCGAGGATGGGTTTGTGGGATTTTCAATGAATCTGAATTTAATGTAAAAATTAAATTAAATATTACATTCTTTATATAGGAATGCTTAAGCACAATTATTATATAGTAGTCCAAAAATATGAATACTTATTTTTCCTAGAAATACATTTGTAAAAAAAGGATCTTTATCCTTTTTTGTTGCTTAAGATAGTACTCAGTACTGCCTAATTAAAATAAAAAAAATCAATTATGTATGTTGTTTCACGAACAATATCATTTAATCAACCAAAAATTAATGGTGAAGAATTAACAATAAATATCGACGAGTAAGGCGGCGAGAATCCAATTTCAACTTGCCCGCGCTGCCGTTCGGATTGATTCAGGTGTATAGATGAAGTGATGTAGCGCGCTGGATGGTTGACGATTCGAATTAACGCGCACAGGATCGGTGAAATGTTTGATTGTAGAATAGCTTGAGGTGTTATCGCGGCGCAGTGTATCGAACGAATTGAGGTTGCGAGTTGACCTTTCGAATTGTTTAGGACGAATGAATCCTCCATCCCGATGTCCATCCTTTTTGTTGAGTGGGTACATGTGTGGTGAGTTGTGTTGGTGTGGTGTGGTGATGTGAGTGTATGGTGTCATCGGATGTGGTGCATGTGAGTTCGTCCTTAGGGTGCGCCAGTTTCTCCCGGGTAGAGTGGGGGGACGCTTAACTCATTTAAACATCCTGGGCCCCCTAGGCGAATATTTTGCCTAGTACTATATGTATGTATATGCGATTTCATGTACATATGTCGACGTACTGCTAGTGATGTAGCATGGCGACCGTCGGATATTTGGTGTTGGGGCTCTAATCATATTTATACCTTTGTGTAGAAACGGCTTTCGTTGGATATGAATTTTAATATACATAGTACGTTTGAGATAAGCAACTTTATTTTGCGGACGACATACCGGTTTAATATGTGGATTATTTATTATTGTCTTTTCCATGTTATTTGGAATTGTTGCAATTTTTTTTGTATGATCGATTATGGTTTGTTAAGGACAGGTACTCCACGCCTGGCTCAAGTATGGCCAGAATGGGTGCTCCTTTGAAAACTTTCCCTGAGGTTAGGGCTTTTTTGAAATGGTTTAAATTTTTTTTTTTATTTTTATGAAATATAGCGACGCCACGACTGACTCAGATATGGCCAGAGTGCGTGCTCTTTAGCCTTGAGTTTTGAGCTGTGGAATTAGAGGATTCTTGCGAGAGAGTGGCCGGTTATTGCGAACGGCTTCATTAGAATAATAATTTTTTAAGTGGTATGTTCAAGTTGTACAGCAGATTCTCACCAACTCCCTTATGTGAAGCGCTAATGTACGTGCGATAAGAGCTACCTTTGCTTTGGTTAAGTCTAGGTGTCCCACTGTATCGCATTGGGAGTATGGTAATCCCTTGATTTTCTTTTGAGATTTTATTTATTTTTGAAAGTTTAAGCCTCTGTGGGGCAATATTGTAAGAAAAGTGTCGATTTTCTTTTTTTTTTTTTTTTTTGTTTTGAAATAGTTTTGTTATGTTTTAGCGTCTATATACTAATTTGGGGTTGAGATTTTTTAAGCAGGATTTATGTATCATTATTGGCGAAGGCCATCCTGCGGGGTCGAAAAGTTACGAACATATACTTGTGTTTATAAATGAGGTAGTCAGAGGGAATCTGACCTTGCTTTTTCTACCTTTATGAGGGGTATTGGATAATTGTGGCTCTAGTGGTAGTCGTACGACGTACCGGCCATTATTTGATCGAGTAGTTGAGACTTTAGAGAAGTGCTCACAATACTGATCTTGTATAGTTTTCTTTGTTATTGGAAGTTTCCTTAACTTTTGTAATTTCCTTAATTGTGAATTAAGGTATTTGTCCCCAACTTGAGTTGGTATGGTGGAAACTGGTTCTGCAACTAGTCCACTTTGTGTTTCACTGTGCAGCGTTTGAGATTTTTGTGCCTTTGAGCAGCATGGTGTCTGTTGGCAATTTTTAGTATTTTCAGTTTCCTGATTTGCTTTTGCAATTATACTCTTGGTTTGTTTTATAAATGCGCTTCTTTGGGGTGAGATGGGATATCTGCTGTAATGAAGCATTGTATGATGTCTTTTATGACAATGTAAGCAGTTAAATTTGCTTTTGCAATTTTTAAGATTATGTGTATGGGACAAGCAGTTTGTACAGAGTCCTTTTGATCTGACAAAGTTGTTCCTTTCATTTATTTTAAGTTTTTTAAACTTTTCGCAAGATTTTAGCTTGTGCCCTCTTGTGCATAGTTCGCATGACGTTTGTTTTTTCAGTTCGGATGTGAATGATTGCGTTTTGTAAAAGTTTCTGTTTGGATTGTTTTTGTTCCTAACTTGGGGTCTATTTAAGCTTCCATTTTGGTCGTGTTTATTCTTAGTTTTGATTATTTTTTCTTCTAACCTTTCCGCAATTTCATATTGGGTGGTGAGAAAATCTTTCATTTGGTGCCACGTTGGGCACTTTTTTCGTGATGAGAGCGATTGCTCCCATAGAAGTAACGACTTTTCTGGTAATGCGGAGGTGCAAATGTTTACCAGAATTGGGTCCCAGCTGTCTGTGGGAATATTTAGCGTCGATAGAATCGACAAACAATTAGAAACAGTGGATTGTAGTGATACAAATTCTTCACTTGTTCCTTTCTTGATTTTAGGCAAGTTTAATAGTGTCATTACTTGTTTATCGACCAGTATTCTTTCGTTTTCATATCTAGCTTTTAGAGCTTCCCAAGCCAAATTGAAATTGTCGTCATTTAATGCGAACTGTTTAACTATTTCGCCTGCTTGACCTTTTGTTTTGTATCGGAGGTGATACAGTTTTTGTGCCTTTGATAGTTGTGAATGGTTGATGTAAACGGCTGTGAACATGTCCCGGAAGGACGGCCATTCTTCATAACCTCCGTAAAAGGTCTCTGTATCACATGCAGGCAACTCGAGTTGGATGCCTGAACTTGCCTCTTGATTGTCTATTTGTGGCAGCTCTACTCTACTGTGGGGAGTAGGTGCGATTGCTTTAATGAGCTTTAATTGATCAGAGATCATAGCTTTCGTTTCTTCATATTGGTCCAAGCAGTTTTTGTAAATATCGTAAGCCGATGATTTAAAATTATGTGTATCTGAATCGTTAGAATCTAGAATGGCGTCATGAGCCACTTGGAGCCGAGTCCAAAAGTTTTCAAGATTTTGAATTTTGATTTCTAATAACGACTCAGAGTTTTCATGAATCGGCAAAGAGGCAAATCTAGTGCAGTATCTTAATAAACTGTCACTTTGTGAAATGAATTTAACAACCTGATTTGAGCGTGTAGCTCCTACAGGTGTATTTTGATTATTGTTGTTGTTAACCATTTTTGCGAAATAATATTATTTATTTATTTTATTTTAGCTTTAAGTTTGAAAATATCCGCACTTTTACTTTATTACCAACTTTTACGTCCTTATGTTAGTATTTAGGTACACCCTAATACTTGGACCTGTGTGTATGTAAGTATGTATGTGCTTATGAAGGTACTTATGTTTTGTGCAATTGAGAGCTCGCTGAGGAGATCAATATGCTTTGCACATAAGTATGCACGAATTGTTTGTTATGATTTGTTCGTAAGCAATTGAGAGCTCGTTAGAGAGATCAATTAGCTTTTTGTCCACAATCCTGCTTGTTTTTGTTTGTCAAAGAACAAGAGGTATGCCGGATAATTGCAATGTGGACTTTGAACTTTTATGTTTTATTATAAGATTTACGTTTGCATATACGGTGGTACATGTATATATGTATGTTCGTACTGAGAAGCAAGCGGAAAAAACGAAATAAGTGATGTGCAGGTATGTTCCCTATGCACTTATGTATGTATGTAAGTTTTGTTGTTTAAAATTTATTTTATGTGTTGTTTTTTATGTTAAAATTTGATGTTTGCCTTTGCTTACTTCGTTATATGCAATCCTACTTACTGCTGTATTAAGCAGAAGGGGTATTGCCGGAAAATATTGCAAGTAAATACTTGAATTTTGTCTGCTTTTTGTTTTTGTTAAATAGTTGTGTTTTAATACACAAAGGTAAGCTCAAAATATAGGCATTAAATTTTTTTTTTTATAAATATTTCCATATATTGTTGCCAACCGCTTTGTTGCGCTATTAAGACGGATTTTAAATTGAAGATTTTATATTATATTAGTACTTATGTATGTATGTATATGAAACCGTCTTTTTGTATACATATGTATATGCATATTATTAAGTATAAAAAAATGGATTAAATACGCTCACTTGGTTACATCAAGGGCTTTGTAGTTGTATATATGTATGTGCTCCTCTCCGAACCGTTTCCAGCTGATTTGTCTGTTCGCCTTGTTGCGATTCCTGTGCTCCAGCTGGATACCTCCTCGTGCTGTCGTTTTGTTGTATGTATGTATTATTTGTATATTTGTTTTAATGTTCGCGCCCGTTTCTTTCGTTTTTGTTTGTTTTTATTTACATATGTTTTGCTATAAATTTTCGCGCCGATTGTCTTTGTCTTTGGTGGTTTTTATTGTTTTCTGTTTGTTGAAATTGTTTATATTGTTATTGTTTTGTTTTCTTGTAATATATATATGTATATATTTTTGTAAATATGTTTGTATTTTTAGGTATATTTTTTTTTTGTTTGGCACACTACACTTTTGCTTTTCAAGCTTTTTTTTTTGTTTGTTCGCCACTGCACTTTTTGTTTTTCAATCTTAGCGCTTTTTTGTTTGTTTGTCTATTTGTTGTACATGTTACAAATGTATGTAAAGTTATTAGTTATTTTTTATTGTCACTTCACCGCACTTGTGTGTGTGTTTTTTTTTTTTTTTTTTTCACTGCACAATTTTTGGTTTTATGTATGTTTATTGTGGTTTTTGTTTCACCACAGTGCCTTTCAGTGAGGCTCGAAGGACCATGCTTAAGATAGTACTCAGTACTGCCTTAATTAAAATAAAAAAAATCAATTATGTATGTTGTTTCACGAACAATATCATTTAATCAACCAAAAATTAATGGTGAAGAATTAACAATAAATATCGACGAGTAAGGCGGCGAGAATCCAATTTCAACTTGCCCGCGCTGCCGTTCGGATTGATTCAGGTGTATAGATGAAGTGATGTAGCGCGCTGGATGGTTGACGATTCGAATTAACGCGCACAGGATCGGTGAAATGTTTGATTGTAGAATAGCTTGAGGTGTTATCGCGGCGCAGTGTATCGAACGAATTGAGGTTGCGAGTTGACCTTTCGAATTGTTTAGGACGAATGAATCCTCCATCCCGATGTCCATCCTTTTTGTTGAGTGGGTACATGTGTGGTGAGTTGTGTTGGTGTGGTGTGGTGATGTGAGTGTATGGTGTCATCGGATGTGGTGTATGTGAGTTCGTCCTTAGGGTGCGCCAGTTTCTCCCGGGTAGAGTGGGGGGAGGCTTAACTCATTTAAACATTTGTTTTTCCCAGAAATACATTTGTAAGAAAGGATAAAGATCCTTTTTTTATTTTCCACATACAAGATTTAAGGAGTTCAAAAGCTCAAAACGTGCGCTATATCAGCTACCTACCCGACGTCATTTCGCAAGTGATAAAATACATTTTCTAAGAGCTCAAAGCAGGCGCTACATCAGCTCGAACCTACCTACCCTACACCTTTGCGCAAATGATTATACTCGTATTATGATAGCAAATGCCCACATACAGATTTGGCAATGGCAATAGCAATACGTTTGACAGTTAGTATTATATAAATTCTATCCTGTCGAGATGCCCCGTTATGAAACGGAGCGACCGATTGACATGATTTTCATTTTTTCTATATTCAATAAAATAAGACAGATATATGAACTACGCGGAGAGAAATATAGAACCGAGTTTGGTCACGCAAGAAGTAGTAGTTGAATTTAAAAAAAAAAATCAGAGCTTAACCAAATAATTTCCTTTGAACTAGCTTTTTCCATGTAAATACACATGCACGAAGCGAACTGCGTTTAAAATTTTTCATAAAGTGTCTTTGTTTCGAAGTGAGCAGGTGTGAAAAATTTGAAAGAAAAAAAGGTAGCAAAAAATGCGAATTTTGATAGAAACAAAAGGTAAGTACCGTAATATTTTTTGAAGTGTGTTGTTTTTGAAAGAAGTTAAGTTTCAATTTGAATAATAATAAAGTGAGAATATATGACAACTATATTTTGTAAATAAATAAAATGTTCTTTTTGACCATTAACGGTATTTTTTTCCTGGTGTGACCATATGGTCACACTGGGCTAGATTAAAAGCTCATTTTATGTAACGTAATTTTTGTTCAAATGAATTGAAAAC
Organism: Bactrocera dorsalis; assembly: GCF_023373825.1. Taxonomy (NCBI): domain Eukaryota; kingdom Metazoa; phylum Arthropoda; class Insecta; order Diptera; family Tephritidae; genus Bactrocera; species Bactrocera dorsalis. Next base: position 42,650,204 of record NC_064305.1, read on the forward strand.
TTTATAATTCGTGGTGAATTCTTTCCAAAATTTCAGACGTTTAAACACACAAGAGGTTATTTACTATCTAAATGACTTTTGTGATAGCGATAAAGAAGATTCGCCCGCTGCTCTATATATCTTACCTCCGGACAACGAAAATGGTGCAATCAGTGGAGAAGATGATGGTGATGAAGACGACGTAGGTAAGCCAGAGGATATATGTGTTGGTCAATTGAAGATACCTTGTGAGATAGTGATGAGCAATGGCAAAAGGGTTTTAAAGATTGATAATGATGATGAGGAGGATGACTTGGAAGTTGCTGATTCTGTGTTGATCGACATATTAGAAAACTCTACTCAGAACTTGCAAACTAATTTGTTAGAGGAACAGGGCGAAATGTCAATAGAACCGTTCTCATCACAACCTGAAACGTATGTCAGCGGCTTACGAAAAGTGAAAACTACACCGTCTTCAGTGCCACCGCCACTGTTACGTAAGGAATCACATTTTACGTGGGTAGAAGATAATTGATCTCCATTTTCCCTTCACGAAATTTTGAAGACTGTAAGGTGAAGCCACATGAGCAACTTGAAAAGTTTTTTGACGATGAACTCATAGAGCACATTATAAACGAATCGCGAAGATATGCAATTTTTCTTCGTAAACCCAATCCTCAAATTACCAGTGCGGAGCTTAAAGTTTTCATAGCCATCTTGTTGGTCAGTGAATACAATGGTCGAAGTTCATTTTGGATCGTTCAGGTCATTTTGGAGCGTTGACAATGACATGCGCAATGAGATGGTATACTTAGCTATGCGTAGAAATCGATTCGAGGAAATTTTGAGATTCTTACACTTTGAGGATAGTTGTAAAAAAATAACTGACGGAGATAAGATGTGGAAACTGCGGTCCTTAACCGACCACTTAAAATCAAATATGCTGAAGCATTTCCATCCGGAACAACAGCTTTCATTTGACGAGAGCATGATATCATATTTTGGGCATCACGGATGCAAGCAGTTCATCAAAGGAAAACCATTACGGTTTGGTTATAAAGTTTGGTCCTTGTGTACGATATCGGGATATTTAGTTAATTTTGAAATTTATCAAGGAAATAATCCTCGTTCCAATAGTACCTACGAGCAAATATTTGGAAAATGCGCAGCTCCACTGCTGAATATGATAGACGATTTTACACCAGCGGTTCAGAATCTACCATTTTCCTTCTATTTTGACAATCTTTTCACCAGTGTTCCTCTGTTAGTTTACTTGAAAGCTCGAGGATATACCGCAACAGGTACGATCCAGGAAAATCGGCTGCCAAAAAGTTACCCGATTGAACATAAAAAAACATTGAAAAATAAGGAGCGTGGTCATATTGAGTCTACAAAATTGAAAGAAGCTAACATTTTTCTCACAAAATGGAATGTAACGCAGTTGTTAGCATCGCTTCGACTACGTATGGCGCAAACCCGGTAACAAATGCAGTTCGATACTCACAGAAGCAAAAAAAAATTATTGATGTTCCAGGGCCATTAGTTATCAGGGAGTACAATAAATATATAAGCGGCGTAGAGTGTATGGATCAGAATGTGGACTTGTTACCCATTCGATACGAGGAAAGAAATGGTGGAATATTATCTTTACGTGGCTAGTTGACGTTTCGGTACTAAATAGCTGGCTGCTACATAGATCAGTCTACCCAGAAATACCTCAGCTCGAGTTTCGGCGACAAATAGCCATTTACTATTGTAAACACTTTCGTCCTCGAAAAAGGTCTTTGGAAGGAACAGCAGAGGAGACATTGAGGCATGATGGGCTCAACCATTTCGTTCGTCCATGCGAAAAAAGAAGACGTTGTGCTGCCGATTTTTGCGTTTCTGTTGGTAGAACCGAGTGCTCGAAATGTAACGTTGGGATTTGCGTAAAATGTTTTGAGAAATATCATCTGCCATCTGAATTATTATATACGATACGGTATAAAATGTTTTTATAAAAAATAGTTTTTAATGTATATTATTTTAATTAAAAATAGTTTTCAATATATACTTAAATAACTGTTTAAATCATTTTCTTTTAATTCACACTTGTTTAGTTGAAATATGTGGGATAAATCTTTGCTTTACTTCAAATAAAAACATGAGAAAAATTACCCTATATCATGCCTAGTGTGACCATATGGTCTTACCTCAAAAGTCGGTTTAGGATTGATGCCTTAAAATAAGGATGGTACGTAAGTGACCATTGGACCTATAAAAGTCATCCCTTTAAATATTTCAGAAATCCCAGACAATAAAAGTACCAGGAGGATTCGAGTTAAAGTATTTTTGTTCTTTCCTTAATCGTTTTCGAACACTAAGCTCATAAAGTTGACTATTTATAGCAAGTTTGTTAGCAAGAGGTGATTTGTGTAATTTCGTCGGTGACTAAAGTATTTTTTCGTAATAATTTCCAAAGAAAGATTTAAAGTTAATACATTCAACCTAAGGTAGTTCAAGTGTTTATATTGTATATTTGGGTTTGAAAAAAAGTGTGTTTATATTTTTAATTGTTTTTTGTTTTAAACCTTAAAAAAATTGGTATTTTTCATGTTTATATATACATATGTTTTTTTGTGCGTGAGTGTATATTATAATTTTGCATTTACCATTATCTGTGCATATTGGACTAATATTCAAAAAAAAAGTTGCCCTTTTGTGCCTTTTTTAAATATTCAGCTTTTCATCATAAACTCATTGCAATAATATAAGAACATGCTTCCTAAAGTATGGAAAAATGTATGTACCGAAGTCATTTAATGTTATTTGTTGTTGTTCTTATTGCAGGTAATTTGTTTTCTTTATGAATCATATGTAATAAAGAACGGAACTTCTTTACATGCATGTATGTGACTGTTCTTGTAATAATATTGTCAGCAACCTTCATCTCACGTAGATAACAGAAATGTTTACAAACGAAAGATGGTGAAGGGAATGCAACTTAATTCGGGTTTTCTTTAAAAAAATTGTTTTTCATTTTAGGAGTAAATTCTAATTCGCTTTTTATAACACGCCAGACCCTATAAGATATTATGCGGAATTCAAGTTGCCAAAATTTTCAAGAAATATTCCAATATTTAAAAGATGAATTGAAAAAACGATTTAAGCCCACAGATGATAATATGGATGAATTTGATAACCAAGTGAGAATGTGGACTTTAAGTCTCGTTGGACACGATCACATAGAGCAGAAGAGGTTAGATTCGGGCATTGCTTTTATTAGCTGCCGAGGAAATAAGCGTGGTCAAAAAGAGACATCCTTTGAATTATCTGAGCAACGCACTAAATACTCGTATAAAAAAACTAAAGATCTACGGGAAAAAACTCCACTTTCCTGTTGGCTTTCGCTACACAGGTAAATTTAAGAGCTTCAGGAAATCTTGATCCATGAATTGACAACTGCATCTCCATCAAGGGCTTCTAAATATACACAAAGTTTTCACGAGTCAAAAGTAACGAAAATGAGTAATGAAGAAGCATTAGTTGTGTTGATTGAAGCTCAGTTAACTCGTCATCAGTACAATGTTGTTAAAAAATCCGCTTCAAAAATATTTCCTTCATACACTGGTATTCAATCTGCAAAGAAGAAATGTTTACTAGAACTGAGAGCATTCAAATTTTCGAAAACTTAGCAGTAGTAGACTTGCAAGCCCTTCTTAATCACACTGTTGAACGGTTATTATTACTTCAAAATGAAGTTATCGTCACTCTAGATAAAAGTAAGTTGTCTAAATTCTGCTTGTAAACGAAGTGGGGCTTTGATGGTAGTTCAGGTCATAGTTTGTATAAACAAGCTTTCCATGGAGCAGAAGCAAGCAATTCATCGATTTTTATGACTTCCATTGTTCCAGTTAAATTGGTTTGTGAGGAAAAAATAATATGGCAAAATCCTCGACCCTCTTCCACCAGATTTTGCAGACCTTTGAGAAGTCATTTGAAAAAGAGTCCGCAAGAGTTTCAGTAGCAGAAAAAAATAGAGTAGAAGAGGAGATAAGGATCTTTCTTGCTCTATTGAACCGTATGGCGATAACTTTGTAGAAGTGAGATACACTTTATTTTTATCAATGGTAGACGGAAAAGTTTGCAATGCCTTAACAAAAACATCCTCTACCCAAAAGTGCTACTTGTGTGGCGGAATGAGTAGAGAATTTAATTTAATTGACAAAATGATCGAAAAGGAGGTAAAAATAGAAAATTTACAATTTGGACTATCTATATTACACGGATGGATAAGGTTTTTCGAATGCCTTCTTCACTTGTCATATAAGTTACCAATAAAGAAATGGCAAGCCAGATCAGAAAGTGATAAAAAAGTCGTAAATAAAAATAAAAATCGAATAATAAAGAAATTTAGAGAAAAAACTGGATTATTCATTGATCAACCAAAACCTGGATGTGGAAATAGTAATGATGGAAATATAGCCGGACGTTTCTTCCAAAATGCAGAACTATCTGCAAGTATAACGAAAGTTGACTTGGAGCTGATAAAAGGAATACATACAATATTAGTGGTGGTTACTTCGGGATATGAAATAGATATAGAGAAGTTTCGTGATTTTGCACAAAACACTGCCCGATACTTTGTACAATGTTATCCCTGGTATACCATGACTCCAACTTTACATAAATTCTTTATCCACGGACCGGAAATTATAGCACACGCTTTACTTCCAATTGGCCACCTATCAGAGGAAGCACAGGAAGCTCGAAATAAAGATTTTAAAAGATACAGGGAACATTTTTCTCGCAAAAGTAGTCGAACAAAATGTAATGAGGATATATTAAAGAGATTTTTAGTTACTTCAGATCCATTGGTTTCAAGGAAAACAAAATTATTTGCAAAAAAATCTAAGAGCTTGCCGCAAACAGCTTTGGAACTTTTGAAATCAGCAGCTCCTCCAGCAAATCCTGATGATGATGAAAATGATGAATCTGATAGTACAGATACTTATGATTATAGTAGTAGGGACAGTGATGATTATTAATTTGTTATTCTTGATGCTTAAAACCGTAGCAATAATGTATAATCATATAAATATAAGAATAGCAACATAACTTTCAGTTTATTTGCTCTTTGGTAATACTATGTAAGTCTTCGTAAAAAAAAAATTCCCACTAAGCTATTTTCGGAATTGACTTTTTTTTAGTAAAAACGATGCAAATAATATAAATCAATCCAAATTTGTTCAATGAAATGTACGTTTGAATTGATCTACAGTTTCAGGTACAAATACCCCACTGTGCGCCGTTTTCAGTTCACTGTCGTGCTGCCATGTCGTGTCGCGAGCATTGTATTCAGCATATCAGGCTATACACACGTCAGTTCAGATTCGACCGCCTTTGAATCGATGTCGCTTTCCCGCCACCGCTACGCAGCGTTCCATCTCCAAATATTAAATTTTATTGTAAATTAAAGTTAATTATATTAAACGGCACTATTGGGGGGAAAAAAACAACGAAGCAAATACTGTGACAAAAATTTCTACAAAAATTGTTCGAAGAAAAGTGCGGTTAGGTTAGCCTACAAAAATTCGTGTTCAAAATTTAAGTGAGGCGACATATACATACATATATACAAAAAATTTATTGCATACATATACCAAATTTATTGCAAGTGAAATTAAACTGCAGTGACAAATACATACATTCAAAAAAAAAAAAAACAGTTGAAAACGGAAAATAAGAAGCGGTTCCGTAAAAAAAAATTAAATACAATAAATTTACAAAATAATAAAAAAAAATTTAAATCGCGTGTGAAACACATAAATATCACGAGTGAAACATATAAATATATGTAGATAAATACGATATTGTGCTGAACAACCAAAACAAAAAAAACCGGGCGCAAAAATTAATTTAATTCTAAACGAGCGCGAAGCTTAAAAACAAACAAGAAAGGAAAACAATAAACTCAAAGATGCAGTAATTTTCAAGAAATTAATAATAAAAAATATATGAATAGTGAAAATAAATGGTTGCCGACATAAAGATTGTACATAAGTACGAACTACACAACAACAGGAAGAACAGAAAGGAAAGGAATCCCACACCGTGTCACAGCCGAACATCGTCTACATCAGCAGCAACAGGAAACCAAGAGGATACAACTTGGACGCAGCGGCATAAAGCAAATTGGTTCGTTAGTGTATCACATAAAGTGTAACATTTTGAATTGTTACACAGAGACAACTCAAAATAATATATAAAAAAACTTCAGGGAAAGAGTAATAACTCAAAAATTTGTTATTTTCGTGCAAATACTAAACAAATAAACATGAAACAACGGTTATATTATTTTTAATGATATTTTCGTGCAATTACCTTGTTTTTTCTTTGTAATATATTATTAATATTTACGAAAACAGTTTTTCGTCTGTACTGAAAATGTTCAAATTTTGAGTTGTTACACTTTAACGTAACAAGTGCGATATGTATGAACAGTATATATGTAGTATAATATATAATTATATATACATATACTAGCATATATGTACATATATGTTAAAGCCCTAGTTACGCTTACATTTGTGTACCCAAACACACAAAGTTCATAAAACAAAAAAAAAAAACATTTTCAAGTATTCACTTGACAATATTTTCCGGCAATACCCCTTGTACTCAACACAGTATAAGCAGGATTGCGCTAAGTAAGCTAAGGCAATTTCGAAAATTAAAAAGAAAAGGAACAATATCAACCATACATATTAGGGTGTCCGTTATTTACCAAATTGATTATTTTTGACGAGACGCCCCCTAAACTTTTAGTTTTCCATCTAAAAAAAAATATCAGACCATAAAAAGCCCTTAATTTTCATAATAAACCTTGCCCCAAACACGATACATTTCCCATGGAAATTACATGGGATTTTGCCACTTTTTACAAATATTTTTTTTTCTCTGGAACTTTCTCGTTTGTAGGCATAAAAAAATCATATTCTTATACAGAATTGAATGCTCTACAAAAAACGTCGAACAAAACAATCGAATTTTACAAAAAAAATTTCAATTTTCCGTAAAAGCTCGAAAATTCCAGAAATTACCCAGAAGTTTAACCTTGAATAACTTTTAAAGGGGTGAGTATATCGAAAAATTGTCCGGACAAAAATTTCGGTGCGGTAAATGCAACCGTTTAATAAGGAAAAAATTTCATTCTATTAATTAAAAAAAAAAAAATTACAAAATTACGGACAAAATAAAACAAACAAAAAACCAAGAATTGGTAGCCAAAGGGCATATTAGCATTTAATTATATTTTCTATATTCAAAGACCACATCGGCACATTTTCAGCAATACCCCTTGTCAGTGTTAATATACAAGCAAGCAGGATTTTATCTTATTATCGCCCGTATACGTAAGTATAAATTAACGAGTGCAAAAGCAATAAATAAAATAGAAAAAAAAACATGAACAAACTAATAGCACAACTATTAGGAATAAGGAAAACGAAACACTCGTTCGTTAATTCGTAGATTGCGTATACAACAAAAATACAAGATTATAATAAGGAAAACGAAATACGCATTCGTTATTCGATACGTTGCGTATACAATAGGGGTATTCTCTTGCTCTTGCAAAACCCGGTGCACGGTGCAAGCATTGCAGATTTACAACGGCACAACAACAAACACACGCAGAAAAATATTTGCAAGGGCTGTGAAATATGTCAGACCAAAACCCATGTATATTAGCGTGCAATGTCACGCAAAAATAAAATTGCAACCCTGTTGTAGTTGCCATTTTACATAAAGACATATTACGTCGTTAAACTGTTGAGAAAGGTAAATTTTAATTGGATTTTATAATTTCTATTTAAATTATAAAGTTTTGTTACAGTTTTTTTGTTAAAAATGCATGCAGAAGGTGCGCCAATTCACAATAGTCATTTACAATAAATTGACTGAATCAGTCGCTCATATATCACTAGATTCTGCAATGGGTGCTCTCGTGCCCTTGTATATTTCGGTGTAGTATTTTTGCAATCTGCAATCTTGCAAGAGCAAGAGAATACCCCTAATAAATATACAAACTGCTTGTCTTAAAGATTCAAACGTATTTATTGCTTCCAGAAATACACTGAGAGAAATTTTTTCTTTCTCATATTTTCAATTTTTACCTATTATCTAAATGAACGGAGATTTTAAGGAATCTAAATCGATTCAATATCTAAAAGTACAAAAAATGATTTCTGAAGAAAAGAGCCCATGTACACCTGCTGAAGCTACACGCTCAAATCAAGGTGCTACATAGCAAAAAAAAGTTAAAGATATTTCATATACTAAATTTATTGCTGAGAGTGACAGTCTAATTCGATACTGCACGATTTTCATCTTCACCAATTCAAGACAATTGTGAATCGGTATTAGAAATAAAAAAAGAAAATCTAAGCAATTTCTAGACATGTCTCCAAGCTGCGTAGGACGCAATTCTAGAATCTACCGGAAAATTTTAAATCGTCGGCTTGCTCCAAATACGAAAACTGCTTAGACCAGTACGAGGAAACGAGAGCTATGATCTCCGATCAATTGAGATTAATTAAAGCAATTGCACCTACTCCACAACCGAGAGTAGAGCTGCCACAAATACAAAGCCAAGAGGCGAGTTCAGGCATGCACCTTAAAGTGCCAGCATGCGATATAGAAATATTTCACGGAGGGTATGAACAATGGCCGTCCTTCCGGGACATGTTTACGGCCGTGTGCATAAACCATCCTAAATTATCACAAGCGCAAAAATTGTATCACCTCTAATACAATACAAAAGGATAAGCAGGCGCAATAGTCAAACAGTTCGCTCTTAATGATGAAAATTTCAATTATGCTTGGGAAGCACTAAAGGCTCGCTACGAGAACGAAAGAATATTAGTCGACAAACAAGTCACAATATTAATGAATGTACCAAAAATTCAGAAAGAAACAAGTGAAGAATTTATAAAACTTCAATCCACTGTTTGAAATTGCTTGTCGGTTCTAGCGACACAGAATATTCCCACAGATAATTGGGACCCCATACTGGTTAATATATGCTCCGCGGCATTACCGGAAAAATCTTTGCTTCTGTGGTATTGCCACTAGAGGCATCATTCAATGTTGCATTTCAATAACTTTCCCAGCACACCCCAAAGTAGCGCTTTCTCCAAAAGATCCACGGGTTTAGTTGCAACCGCAACACCCGAAACACAAAATCCTGAAATTTGCCAAGAGACACCATGTTGCTCAAAGGCCTTAAAAACTCAAACGCTACACAGCGAGAATCAAAGTAGGGTACTACTACCCACAGCAGTTATCTCCATCGAACACCGAGGAGAACTTTTCAAATTGAGAGCCCTAATAGACCAATGATCACAACGATCATTCATAGCGTCTAGGGCGCAAAATAGGCTAAAACTACCAACAAAACAAGCCAATTATGAAATTTCGGGAATCGGCGGAAGAATCGTACAAATCTCAAATAAAATCTGCCCCATTACCCTAATTTCCCCCCAAGCGGATAAGCGCATTCAAGCAGAAGCTATAGTCTTACCGCAACTTACGATCATGCTTCCAAGCTATCATATAAACAGCAAGGCAAAAGGTTACACACCTAAAGCTAGCAGATCCTAACTGCAACACCCCCGCTCAAATAGATCTTCTATTAGGCAGCGACCTTATACATACCTCAAATTATTCTAGAAGGGGTTGAAAAAATTTCAAACACCCTTCTAGCTCAAAATACTATATTCGGTTGGGTACTAAGTGGACTAGTGACAGAACCAGTTACCACTATGACGACTCAAGTGGAAGAAATATCCAAAGAATTCCTTAATTCACAATTAAGAAATTTTTGGGAGTTAGAAGAACTCCCCCCCATTTCCTTTACAACGCCAGAAGATCAGTATTGTGAAGACTTTTACAAAGCCACAACTACTAGATCAGGAAATGGTCGGTATGTCGTACAACTACCATTTAAACAACAATTTCCAGATACACTCGACATAGGTCACTCTCGCACCTCTGCAATACAGTAGTTTCTAAGTATTGAAGAAAAACTGCTTAGAAAAGGTGAGTTCAAACAACATTATGATGGTGTCTTAGAAGAATACCTGCATTTAGATCACATGAAAGAAGTAAGTCCATGCGAAAAAATCATAAAAGGCAAATATCACTCATTCTACTTGCCACACCATGCAGTAGAAAAGCCTGACAAAAAAACTACAAAAGTTAGAGTTGTCTTTAATGCCTCCAGATGCACTAGCTCGGGGAATTCCCTCAATGATATTCTGTTCACGGGACCTCAATGATATTCTGTTCACGGGACCCACACTCCAACCAGATTTAATGCTCCTCATATTAAATTGGCGTATATACAAATACGTTGTCAATGGGGATGTTGAAAAAATGTATCGACAAATAGTGATACATAAAGATGATCAAGATTTTCAACGAATTATCCTCAATTTTATCCCCAATGACAAAACTTTTTGACCGCGCAGGATGGCTTGCACCAATTATGATACAAGCGAAAATTCTGATTCAAGAATTATGGCTAGACTGAACAGACTGGGACGAACAAGTGAAACTTCTTCGCTTAGAAAAGTGGTCCCAGTTTGCTAATAATCTGAAAGACATCTCGCAGATACAAATTCCACGGTGGGTAAACTATTCCCCCGAATACAAAGTGAAACTACACGGCTTCTGCGATGCCTCTGAAAAGGCATATTGTGCCACGATCTATGTACGCACACAAAGCGACACCGCAACCACAAGCCAACTACTAGCGGCAAAAGCAAAAGTAGCACTTCTAAAAACGATAAGTCTACCACGACTTGAGCTCTGTGGCGCGCTGCTACTAGCAAAGCTGGTTTCCATAGTGCAGACACACATGAACATGGCCAAATGCAAATTATATCTATGATCCGATTCCGAAATCGTTCCGGCCTGGTTAGAAAAGCCACCACACTCGTGGAAAACATATATTTATAATCGAACCTCTCAAATACATGACCTAAAAGCAGCACCCATTCTGGCCACACCTGAGACAGGTGTGGAGTCGCTATCCTTATTAAATAGATGGGAAAGAATTAAAATTCTCCATCATAATTTCAGTAGCCGATGGAAAAAAGACTATATAAAGGACCTCCCCAAGAGGTACCGATGGAAAAGTACCGAAAATGCGCCAAAAGTTGGAGATTGTGTCCTGATTCATGACGATTGCCTGGACTCCGGAAAGCTAACACGACCGCTCATCAAACTATGCTTCTTACCAATCGCCGATAACCGCGAAACGAAAACCGATAAACCGCTAAAATAAACCGAATATAAAAACAAAATAAAATATAATTTATATAAATATATATACATATATATTTAAAGTAACACTCGAAACAACATAAGTAGTCGATTAATCGAACGACCCACTCATGCCGCATAACGTGGAAGCCATGCTCATATGCCCTTTATGCAACCGCATTCTAATTTAAATAAAACTCTTCCATACAGACCATTGTGCCACGCCAAGCGGCTGCCTAGTCGCAGCGCCCCGAACAACCACACCAACGGCCCCTCGGAGTGGAACGGTAGCATTGCCGTCAACACCCGCGCTAGGAGCAGACCCACAACGTCTTTGATGCCCTCTATGTCGTCGACCCCACCGGCTGCCACAATGCGTGATCTTTAAGGGATTGCCACCTCAGCAAAGCCAGCTGGTCGTTCAGGCGCACGGCCATTGTCTCAATTGCCTAACGCCTATCCACCAAATATACCAACAAGTTGTGAATCCCGAGGATTTTTATTTTAAAATACATAAGGCTAACAAGTGCAATGATATTTTGATTTATGCTTGTATAAGTTTATTAAGTTAAAGACTTGCTCGTTCGTCATTTTGCATAAGTTTTCTGCAAATTAACAACATTAAACTAAATATTAATTTTTTGGAAAAATGTTTTAAATTATTTTTAAAATGTACTTTATATTTATAATTTAACACAATCTTGTTGTTGTTTTTAACGGATATGCTAATCCCCGTTAGGATGGTAAGGGCTATCTGTGTTGTCGTCGAGGTCATCTAACGGTAGGCCCAGGAAACGCGCTGTTTCGACGGGGTTGGACCAAAGGGAGAAAGGTGTTAGATGGGTTGGGTTTGTGGGGCATGCAAAGAGGTGGCCAGTGTCATGCGGGGACTCGTTGCACGCAGGACATATATTGGATATGTCGGGGTCAATTCTGGATAAGTAGGAGTTTAACCTGCTACAGTACCCAGAACGAAGTTGCGCTAGGGTCACTCGCGTTTCTCGCGGCAACTGGAGCTCTTCATCTGCAATAGAACGCCATTCACGGGAAGGGTGTCGGTGAAGGTGTTAATGGCTCCGCTGTGAATGGCGGTCAGTGCCTGTCTGAAGTCTGTAGCGTCCGAAGTGCGGTCGGCGTACTGTACGATGTCGTCGACGTAGTCGAGGAATGACCTCTTGATGCTCCTAGGAGGCGGCTCCGCTCCAAGCAGATGGCTGCAAGGGTGATTCCTACGGAAACACCCCAGCAGGAACTGCCTGGAGAGGAGTTCATTATGCTCCTTTACAGGAAGCATGCGCGTCTCACTATGGAGGTGTTCGATGGGAGACATCAAGAGACATCCCGTCGTAGTCCGGAGTGCTGTGTTCTGGCAGGTCTGTAGTTTCCTCATCTGCGTGCCACTGCATCCAGGCGACCATATCGGTGCTGCGTAGTTGAGGACCGGCCGGCCGATTGCCTTGTAAGTTGCCAACAACGTTTCTTTGTCTTTTCCCCATGTGCTGCCGGCTAGCGACTTGAGGATCTTGTTGCGGCTCTGTACTTTGGCGATAATCGCGGTCGTATGGGGAGAGAAGGAGCATAGACTATCAAGGGTTACGCCTAAAATTTTAGGGTTATTGACAGTCGGAATTTTGACGCCGTCGACTGCAATATCAAGCTCAAGTCTATACTCCTTCGTCCAGTTTGTGAATATGGTCGCTGTGGATTTGGTGGGGGAGAGTTGGAGATTCCGTGCAGTGAGGAAACGAGAAAGGTCGGAGAGGTAGCTGTTCACTTTCGAACACTTGCCATCGATTCCATTGCCCGACGTCAATATCGTGCAGTCATCAGCGTACGAGGTTATGGAAACCCCCTCTGGTGGTAGTGGGAGTTTCGAGATATAGAAATTAAACAGTAGCGGGGAGAGGACACCACCCTGCGGAACCCCCTGTTTAATTCTTCTAAGTTTGGATGTTTCACCTCGAAATAGTACGGATGACTGACGACCGTTCAGGTAGTTCATGGTCCACCTCTTGAGCCCTAGAGGGAGAGTGGTTTTTTCAATGTCCTGCAGTAGCGTTGTGTGGTTGACCGTGTCAAAAGCTTTTGACAGGTCCAACGCTACGAGGATCGTTCTTTCGCAGGGTGGTTTCTGGTTGAGGCCACGAGCTATCTGGGCGTTTATGACGCTAAGTGCTGTGGTGGTGCTGTGCACTTTGCGGAAACCATGCTGGTGGCTGGCTAGGCTCAGGTGGTGAGTGAAGGTCGGGAGTAACAAGGCCTCTAGTGTCTTCACTACTGGGGAGAGGAGAGTTATCGGTCGATAAGATTCCCCTTTGTTGGCGGGTTTCCCAGGTTTCAGTAGTGGGATCACTCTTCCGACTTTCCACACATCGGGTATTTGAAGAGTGGTGAGCGACAGGTTGAGGACCTTGGTGGGATATTTTACTCCCGTCGAGCCTAGATGCTTTAACATTAGCATGTTGATTCCGTCTGGGCCGATGGATCTGGAGGATTTTGCCTTGTTGATGACACCCTGAACCTCCTCATCGGTGAAAGTAAGTGGCGCGCAGTTGTTTGGCATTTTGCGCAGCCGTCGGTTAACACATCTCTTGGCCTTGTCTACCGAAGGGTGCAGTGTAAACTGCCGGCTAAAATAGCTCGCGCACTTCTTCGGGTCCGAAGAGGCATGACCATTAAATTGAACTTCAACTCGGTCGTCGTGTCTCTTCGGATTAGACAAAGCTTTGACAGTAGCCCAAAGCTTACTCACACCGGTGGAGAGGTTGCAGGACTTCAGGTCCATTTCGTCCGCTTATGTTGATTCACCATTCGCTGAATCTCCAAATTGAGATCCCTTATTCGGGGATCCCCGGGATCGGCATGGCGTAAGGTGTCGCGCTCATTAGCTAAGACAGCTGCTTCGGCTGGGAAATTGGGGCGGATTTCCGCTATTCTTCCAGCCGGGATGAAGCGAGCAGTAGCTGCTGCGATCACCTTGCGGAATTGACGTTCGCCAACGCATACGTCCGTAGGAATGGGTAGAGCGTTGAAGGTGCTCTCAGTGAATTCTGTGAAGCCGACCCAATTAGCTTTTTTGAAGTTAATGAAGGTACGGTTGTCCACAGAAACGAAATCGGGAGGCTTCTCGATCGAGATAATTATGGGCAGATGGTCTGATGCAAGAGTTAGCATAGGTCGCCAGGTTATGCTGTTTATCAGGCCACCGCTAGCAATGGTAATATCCGGCGAGCTATTACAGGTGCCCATAACTCTGGTGGGGGCTTCGTCTTTCATTGTGCAGAATGTCGAATCGTCAATCTGTTCCGCCAGCTCCATTCCCCTACGATCGTTTGACAGGCAGGAATGCCAAAGATCGTGGTGCGCGTTAAAGTCGCCTAGTACCAAACGGTTTTCACCACGAAGTAGCGCGCCTATATTCGGGTGATATCCTGTAGGGCAACATGTAACTGGGGGAATGTATATATTAAATATTTCGAGCTCGACATCGCCTGACCGGATAGCTATGCCCTGACATTCTAGGGTAGTATCCCTGCGGTCGATGTCTTCATCGATTATTTGTGTTGTGCAATTTGAAGGCTAGGCCACCACCATTATCTCGCTCGCGATCTTTACGAATGACGTTGAAACCTGCACAACTCAGAAGGTCTGAGCGGCTGTTGAGCTTGGTTTCTTGGACCGCAGCTATCGATATACGTTCCCGATTCATGAGTGCAACTATCTCCTCGATCTTGCTCTGGAGTCCGTTGCAGTTGAATTGATGTAGTTTCGTTTGTCGCGGGTGTCCGTGAATGATCCTGGGGGTGAGGGAGTGACGTGTTGGTGGTGGTTGTTGCAGCTGCAGAACCCGCGGGGGCGGTTGTCGCACTGGGGTGTTGGTTGGCGACGCCACTGTTGTGAGATGCGGGGGCAGACTCCTGCAGCATGGGGCAACGTAGGTGACACTCCACTCACGTGTGGTGCGCAGGCCGGAACACGTCGGGAAGTGGCACCAGCCAGTGCAGGAATTGCACTTAACTGATGCGACGTTCCGACGTATGACGGTCTGACACACGGAACAGACTGTGCGAGGAACCAAGAGTTGCTGATTGGTTCTCGCACGAGGATTGGAGCGGGATGAAGGTTGGGGGGGAGGACAAGTCAGAGTGGGAGCTGTGTTGCCTGTTTGAGCTCCTGACCGCGGAGGTCCTTTGTTGGCCACTCTGATTGAGTGGCGGCGCGGCGCGCGAACATTGTGCAGGTTGCACAGCCGTAGAGGCTTGTATCGCATTATTGCGCAGACAACACGGGGCCACGTAACGCGTGGTCCACTCCCTGTGGGTCTTAAGGCCTGAGCAGGTCTTAAGATGGCTCCATCCATTGCATGTATTGCACCTGACCGAGGTGGAGTCTGGATGGAGCCTTTTAGCGCAGACGCAGCAGAAAAATTCCTCCGGGCCCGGGTTGGACTCAATGCCAGCACGAGTCAGGAGGATACGGAGCAACCCTGCTACAAGGCGTTGCTCTAAGGACGACACACACAGATTAACACTCACCGATCCAAACGGGGTTAGATCGCCGAAAGAACAGCCCTTGGTCGGATAAAATCCGAGTCAATTCCGATGCGTAGAACCGGCTGTCGTGGGAATTGATTTAATCGTCTTAATACTTGCTCTAATAAATTTAATATTACCGAAATGAAACTGCCGCCGGTATATGAGTAAATGGGAGGTGTTGCTTCTTCGAAATTTGCATAGAAATGAAAACTGATCTGTCAAACTGCTGAAGTGACAGTTCATTGCTTTCAATATATGACAAACAAATTATTACGGAGCATCTCGACAGGATAAAATTTATGTCATACTAACTGTATTGCCGTGCCTATTGCTTGTGGAGACTCTATATTGCTTATGGAAAGCAATATATGGAATACTAATTAGTATGCCACATATTGAAAACAATAAGCTGTCACTTCAGCAGTTTGACAGCGCAGTTTTCATTTCCATGAAAATTTCGTAGAGACAACATATCCCATTAAGTCTTAAATCTAATAAACTTATACAAGCATAAATCCAAATATCATTGCTATATGATACCAAATGCCCGCATTCAGATTTGGCAATGCCAATGGCAATAGATTTGGCAGTTAGTATGCGATAAATTTTTGCCTGTCGAGATGATCCGGTATGCCACTAGCAATATGGAGTCTCTACAGGCAATACGCAAAGCCAAACAGTTAGTATACACTAAATTTTTGCCTGTCGAGATGCCCTGTTACGGGTCATCTTGATATTTTGCTAAAGCGATAAAAAATATTATATTGATCGATATAATTACAATTAAAATAACATTTTTTATCGATAAATCAATCATAACATAAACTGGGATTTAGTATTAGTTTAGTTTTTGTTGAAAGTGTAGTCTGAAATCTAATTGTAAAGGAATATAAGGAAATATGGCTACTGGAGTTTTGCCATTTGTCCGTGGCGTTGACTTTTCCAAAAATGATTTTAGTGTAAGTCTTATATACATATATAATTTATCTATTAAATATAGACTCCATATAAAAAAAGAAATATATATAAATATAAATCACTCTTTTTTATACACATATGCAGAACTCCAAGTTTCCGGTTGCTATTAAAGAAATGAATAGGGTACAATGGCTAACGTTAGACAACACAAATCTTCATGAAATACCTGAAGAACTTGGAAACTTATTTAAACTAGAACATTTGTCCTTGAAAAGTAATGAATTGGAAAAGCTATTTGGAGAGTTAACAGGACTGCCTTGCTTACGTTCGTTAAACCTTCGACACAATCAAATTAAGAATAGCGGAATTCCTCCTGAACTTTTCCGGTTAGAAGAATTAACGACTTTGGACTTATCACATAATAAGCTTAAAGATGTTCCTGAAGGATTAGAACGTGCTAAAAGTCTTTTAGTATTGAATTTAAGCAATAATCAAATTGAATCCATTCCCACAGCTTTGTTCATTCATTTAACTGATTTACTTTTTCTTGATCTTTCAAACAATCGTTTAGAAACATTACCTCCGCAAACACGTCGACTCGCGAATTTACAAACTTTAAATTTATCGAATAATCCTTTAGAACTATTTCAGCTTCGGCAATTACCCTCTCTTCAAAATCTGGAAAATTTAAACATGAGAAACACACAACGTACTTTATTAAACTTCCCCACTACGTTGGACAGTTTGTCAAATTTATCTGAATTAGATATCTCAAAAAATATGTTACCAAAAATACCAGATTGTGTATATAATTTGCCAAATTTGAAACGAATTAATCTTAGTGACAATCTCATTTCTGAATTAAGCAGCAGTATTGAGTTGTGGCAAAAGCTTGAAATACTTAACTTATCACGGAATCTATTAACTGCGCTACCAGCGTCTATATGTAAATTAACATATCTTCGTCGTCTGTTTATAAACGATAATCGTTTGGATTTTGATGGAATTCCTTCTGGCATAGGTAAATTATGTTCCTTGGAGGTATTTTCTGCTTCTAATAATGTTTTGGAGATGATACCGGAAGGTTTATGTCGTTGCGGGGCGTTAAAAAAACTAAATTTAAGTTCAAATAAGCTCATAACGTTGCCAGACGCCATTCATTTGCTTGAAGGCTTAGATCAGTTGGATTTACGAAATAACCCCGATTTAATTATGCCACCAAAACCGTGCGAAGCTGTTAAAGGGGCAGGTATAGAGTTTTATAACATTGATTTTTCATTGCAAAATCAATTGTTACTTGCTGGTGCTGCAGCTCCTACTTCAATGCCGACTGGAACTGGAGCTAAAGATTCCACTGCACGCAAAATACGACTTCGTCGTGGTCCTCGGGCCGATTCTGAACAGGATTCTGCTAAAATATTGAAAGGTATGAAAGACATAGCCAAAGATAAAGATGAATCCAAAAATTCTTTTGAAAACTTACCACCTGAATCGCTAAAGCCAAAGCGTTGGGATGAATCGTTGGAAAAACCGCATTTGGATTATTCAAAATTCTTTGAAAAAGAAGACGGCCAGTTTCCTGGTCTAACCATATGGGAAATAGAAAACTTTTTACCAAACAAAATTGAAGAAGTAGCTCATGGAAAATTTTATGAAGGAGATTGTTATATAGTACTTAAAACTTATTTTGATGAATTAGGACAATTAGTATGGAAAATCTATTTTTGGATTGGTAATGAAGCAACACTTGACAAACGCGCTTGTGCTGCAATACATGCAGTTAATTTACGAAATTACTTAGGAGCTCGCTGCCGTACAATACGTGAGGAACAAAGTGAGTATATGATATTTTACATTTTGGTACCATGAAGACCTTTTTTCGGTAATGCAAACTGCGCAGCATCTAATACATCAAAATTCAAAGTAAAAAAAATTGCCAAAGAAAGCGCAAAACTTGCAACATTTCAAAAGTAGTTTCACAAAAAATTTTACCAAACCAACTGGGCTAGCTAGAAAGTCATTGCATAATTTTAACATTATTTACTTATTACAATTGTGGATTTGATTACACGTATGTATGTATATGATTGACACGGAAAAATTGATTTTAAGGGCACATCTAGTGTAATGGCCTAAAAAAAAGGTGATTTTTGGGAATTTTTATTAAAAAAATACTTTCAATTATTTCAAAATTTTAAGAACATATTTATACATTTTTCAAGAATAAACAGTGAAATTTTTGAAGAAAAAAACCTTTAAAACCAATATTTTCTTTGTTTTTATCAAAAAACATCGTATTTCCCGAAATAATAAATTCACTTTTACACTTAACACGTCTTCAGATGTTAAAATTATACTTTCTATAAGTTATGTACACGTAATTATTGATGTTTTTTAGTTAATCAATAAGAGAAATTGGTTTTTTATACTCTCGCAACAAAGTTGCTAAGGAGAGTATTATAGTTTCGTTCACATAACGGTTGTTTGTAAGTCCTAAAACTAAAAGAGTCAGATATAGGGTTATGTATACCAAAGTGATCACGGTGGCGAGTAGAGTTGAAATCCGGATGTCTGTCCGTCCGTCCTTGCAAACTGTAACTTGAGGTATCATGATGAAACTCGGTACACGTATTTCTTTGCTCCATAAGAAAGTTAAGTTCGAAGGTGGGCAAAATCGGCCCATTGCCACGCCCACAAAATGGCGAAAACCGAAAACCTATAAAGTGTCATAACTAAGCCATAAATAAAGATATTAAAGTGAAATTTGTCACAAAGGATCGCATTAGGGAGGAGCATATTTGGACGTATTTTTTTTGGAAAAGTGGGCGTGGCCCCGCCCCTACTAAGTTATTTGCACATATCTCGAAAACTATAGCTATAGTAATCAACCAAACTCTATAGAGTCGTTTCCTTCAGGCATTTCCATATACAGTTCAAAAATGGAAGAAATCGGATAATAACCACGCCCACCTCCCATACAAAGGTTATGTTGAAAATCACTAAAAGTGCGTTAACCGACTAACAAAAAACGTCAGAAACACTAAATTTTATGGAAGAAATGGCAGAAGGAAGCTGCACCCAGGCTTTTTTAAAAATTGAAAATGGGCGTGGCGTCGCCCACTTATGGACCAAAAACCATATCTCAGGAACTACTAATCTAATTAATTTTACAGCAAAATAAAAAAATATGTAAATGACGGATAATGAAATCTCGATTATCACTTTATCATGCGAGAGTATAAAATGTTCGGTGACACCCGAACTTCGCCCTTCTTTACTTGTTTTTGTTATTTTTATAAAAATATGAAAAGCTTTACAATCACTTCACTTCAACGAAAATGGCAAGGTTACGTTCGAAATTACGGCATCATTATTGTAAATTCAAATGGCCACTATTGATTCATGATCGTTTTCGAATTATCGATACTCTCTATTTTAATTTATTTTTATTTTTCAAATTATTATTATTTTTCTATTATGTATTTCTCATTTTTACCAATTTTCTTTCAGATTCGAATATTGAGAATATCAATATTTTAATTTCTTTTTATTTTTCCAATTAATAATATTTTTCTATTATATGTATATCTCTCATTTTTATCAATTCTTGTTTAGTTTCGAATATCGAGAGTATCGATATTTCGAACCCGATCACTGTTTGTATCACTAGTTCTCAATTGAATTTCGGGGTCGGCTTTAGTATACCGTTCAGGATTTCGGGAATAAAAAGGGTATGGTCGGATAGAGGAGATTCTCCTGATCACGAATATATGGTTATAGCCGCAGGAAGCTTATAGTTTCCGAGTTATTCACGTTTAAAGTTTAAAATTGGCAATATTTTATTTACATATTTTCGATATATAAAATTAATTTTGCACTTATATTTTTCAATTTTATATACACTAACACAGGGATGGGCACATTAGCCCTCAGTGGCATTTTGCCCGTGCGGGCACGAGTGCACATTTTGAGGGCTAGGTGAGGGGATCATCGCGGGCAAACATGAAGAGGGAAGTGAGAGCAAAGTTTTACCACTCCATATTTACAAATGAGAGCAACGTATTTTCCACCACCACTGACTGATCTATCGTTCATGTACAGTGGTGTGAACAAAATAGAAACAACCATAAGGTGTTGTGAAGTTTTAAAATATGCTGTTTTCTTATTAAATAAAATTGTTTTTAGATACATAACATAACATATATATATTTTTTCCTAACAGTGATTAAAATTTCCCACCATGCAAAGGTAAATAAAAAAAAATTTTAATGCGAAACCCTAAACTCTGCAAATTATGTTAACCCCTTTTTGTTCACACAACTGTACAATTCCGATATGAAGTAAACTTCCACCCTTAAATTTGTGTACAATGTCAGTATTGCCGCAACCACTCTGCAATGAACATCAATTCACGGAGGAATGTAATTCATTTTTTTTCGCAATTTTTCTCAACTTGTTATGCCCTTCTCTCCGTAAACTGATATTCCCCTCATCTAGCCCCCGTGCGCACTTTGCTAACTTTGCGGGCTAAAAATGTGCCCATCCCTGCACTAACACATCACTTATTCATTTGCACACATTTATTTTATATACTATAGTGCAAAAATTGCTTTTAATATACGTTTCAATTGTTGTTGAATTATTATTATTTTAGAATAACAAATGAATTACAAACTGTCAAATAATCAGTGTTACCATACTAAAATATTTTACAAACTAAAACAAAAAAAAAATATAAGGAAATATTATACCCTAAATACATTAAACATAATCGTTGATAAACAATAAAAAATATATTAAAAAATGCCGAAGGCCGCCCACACAAAAAGGAGTTCTACGCGAACAAAATTTGGTACACCCCGGTGTTGGACCGACCAGGGTTATTTTTTTTGAAGCGCGGCCGAAGGCCGACCACGCAAAAAGGAGTTCTACGCGAAAAGAATCTGATACACCCTGGTGTTGGACCGACTAGGGTTATTTTTTTTTTGAAGCGCGGCCGAAGGCCGCCCATGCAAAAAAGAGTTCTACGCGAAGAAGTAGCAATGTCATAGAGGGTATGTTAGTTAGGTTAGCTTAGTATGGTAACACTGATTATTTGACAAGTTTAAAAATTTATTTTTACAAATGATGTCGATAAGGTAACACTGATTATCTGACAGTTTGTAATTCATTTGTTATTCTAAAATAATAATTCAACAACAATTGAAACGTATATTAAAAGCAATGTAAATAAAATATTGCAAATTTTAAACTTTAAACGCGAGTAACTCGGAAACTATAAGCTTCCTGCGGCTATAACCATATATATCCTTGATCAGGATAATCTCCTCTATCCGACCATATCCTTTTTATCGTTGATATCCTGGGACGGTATACTAAATTCTTCCCGAATTTCGAACAGTGATGCCATTTATAGCGTAAATATTGTGCAAAATCGTAATATTTTTTATTGTTTTTATTGCAAAAAAACATAAAATTAGATAACGCGCCATACATATTCGTGAATCGGAATTAAAAACGAATTTTTAAAGACATTTCCCGTGAAAATTGGTGCACGTTCGAAATATGAAAAAAAAAGGTTTAACTTCTACATCTCGAAACTCCCGCAACCACCAGAGGTCGTTCCCATAACCTCGTACGCAGATGACTGCACGATATTGACGTCGGGCTATGAAATCGGTGGCATGTGTCCGAAGGTAAACAACTACCTCTCCGACCTTTCTCGTTTCCTCACTGCACGAAACCTCACACTTTCCCCCACCAAATCCACAGCGACCATATTTACGAACTGGACGATGAAGTATAGACTTGAACTTAATATTGCAGTCGATGGCGTCCAAATTCCAACTGTCAATAACCCTAAAATTTTAGGTGTAACATTCGATAGTCTATGCTCCTTCTCTCCCCACACGACCGCGATTATCGCCAAGGTACAGAGACGCAACAAAATCTTCAAGTCGCTAGTCGGCAGCACATGGGGAAAAGACAAAGCACGTTGTTGGCAACTTACAAGGCAATCGGCCGGCCGGTCCTTAACTACGCAGCACCAATATGGTCGCCTGGATGCAGTGGTACGCAGATGAGGAAACTTCAGACCTGCCAGAATACTGCACTCCGGACCACGACGGGATGCCTTTTGATGTCTCCCATAGAACACCTCCATAGTGAGACGCTTATGCTCCCTGTAAAGGAGCATAATGAACTCCTCCCCAAGCAGTTTCCGTAGGAATCACCCTTGCAGTCATCTGTTTGGAGCGGAACCGCCAACTAGGAACATTAAAAGGTCTTTCCTTGACTACGTCGACGACCGGACTTCGGACGCAACTGACTTTCGACGGGTACTGACCGCCTTTCACAGTGGAGCCATTAACACCTTCACCGACTCCCTTCCCGTGAATGGCGTTCTTGGAGTCAAATCACCACCTATCGCAGACGAAGAGTTCCAGTTGCCGCGAGAAACGCGAGTGACCCTAGCGCAACTTCGTTCTGGATATTGTAGCAGTTTAAACTTCTACTTATCCAGAACTGACCATGACATACCCAACGTATGTCCTGCATGCAACGAGTCTCCGCATGATACTGGCCACTTCTTGGCATGCCCTACAAACCCCACTCATCTAACATCCTCCTCCCTTTGGTCCGACCCCGTCGAAAAAGCACGTTTTTTGGGCCTCCCGTTAGATGACCTCGACGACAACGCAAAGACTCTGGGAACCAAGTATTCGGTACTTAGGGGCTTGAACAGTTTTTGTTGGATTTGAACATAAGGTGACATTTTTTCACAATCTGACATAAGAAATATGAAACAATACCACATATCGAAATCGGTCAGTTGGGTCCCGAGATATGGGATTTCACCAAAAAATAGGAGATGCCACACCCATCTTCTAATTTTTACATCGACCCCTATAAAGCCTTGTCATAGCATTCCAGCGGCAAACTTTTGCATCTCTGGCGCATTTAGTTATTGATATATCGCGCTTTTAATAGTTTTGAACAGTACCGTTATATGGTGAGTGAATGAGGTTTTCATCCGATTTCAACCATTTTCGCACTATAGGTAGGGGTTAATATAGTACATGTGCTTGGTTTTTGTAGCTTTAGTGGTTTAGGAGTTTTTTACACAAAATTTATTAGAGGTCAGGGCCACATCCACTTTCATATCTCAAGTTTCATATCTCAATTTTTACTCAAGTTACAGCTTGCACGGACGGACGGACAGATTTCAACTTTCATCGTCACCCTGATCATTTATATATAGTATATAACCCTGTGTCTATATACTCTGGGAATGCCAAGAGTTCTCATTTCGCCTTTCATTTCTCTCGTTTTTGTGCTAGAGAATTTTTTCCCAAATAATTTAAAGTAACGTAGTTGTTTGCCAGTCACGACACACTGTTTTCTTCCATTTACGGTTACCCGATCGTCCTGTGAACGGAATTTTCATTGCTGTTGGCCACATTCATACACATGATACTACCCTGGAAGCTACGTATCTGTTCCTACGACAGACGGGTTTAAGTAACTGGATCCGGACTTTAATTCAGCCAAGGACTGTCAATTCGGCACCAAGCCTCGAAATTACTTCAGATATATTTTCTACCGCTACAACAACGGTAAATGTGTTACTTTTCTTCAGAGAGTGGGAAAAAAGTAACACATCGCCATTTGATCACCAATGGTTTTCTGGCTCTATCCAATTGTAATTATGTCATGCTGTGTCTTCCTAACTTACCTCTTGACACGCTTCCGATTGCTTTGGCGTTCGTGTAAAGATCACGAATTTCGGTATAAATGGGGTATGAGCTGATAGGGAAACTTCTTCAGAGGAGAAATATGCAAAAATAATGTAACACTTATATTTTTTAAAAATATTCTCGATTAAAAATCGAAAAATTTGTATCAAAAAAACGTATATTAGCATTTTTCAATGTTTCACTAAACTTTTTCACATTTTTACTTTGTATATTTAAATATACACTCTAAACATTAAAATAAGTCCACATTTCATTTTTATTTTGTTATTTTTTACTTAAATTCATTAATTTAAAAATCACTTAGCACACTCATTGTGCAAAGGTTAGGTCAGATAGCTGGTCAAAAAGATCGCATGTGGACTGCTATGTGTAGTCCTTTGTGATGCCATATAATTGAAGAACTCCTGTGTTGGAACAATAAATTTGCAAAACGCTGTGGCCAATACAAACTTGCACAAGGATTTAATTTTCATTCCCGCCAGCTTGGTGCGATGGCCAAAGGTATGCGCACCCAAGTACTTAAGTCTTGAGCGCCCAAAAGGCGGGATAGTCAAGAAGGAAGTGTTGAGTTGTTTTCACCTCATCTTCTTCCATACAGCTTCGGCAGCCAGCGTCCGGTAGGATTCCCAGCCTTACTGCGTGGACGCCAATGAGACAATAGCCCGTTAAAAGCCCCATTACTAGGGAGAGGCTAACCTTACTGAGGGAAAAGAGATCACCTAATCTTTTGTCATCAATCTTGGGCAAAAGCCTTTTTTTCGACAGCGCATGTACCGATTGTGTCCCAGCGCTGACCAAGCTTCCGCGAAGCCCAGCTATTTAATAATTTAGTAAACCGCAAGAAGATAAGGCAGCACCGATCCGCTCCCATTCTGCCGATAACGGCTCTAGGGTGCCTTTCCTTGCTCATCAGCTTTTACAGTTTCCTGCGATTCTGCTGTATCCTGGAACCTATACCAGTCTTATCACAAAGGCATTCCATGCTATTGATAGCAAGGTTAGGCAGTCTTCCATCAGCCCTGAACGCACTGTAAATGAGTTCAAGGCTAGTATCAACGCTGTGCTATCTGAATGGAAGGAAGTCTGAAACTGTAATTAATAGAGAGCTCTCAATAGTAGACGCCTCCACCAACCTTCCCCTCAAGCTTTA
This sequence comes from Bactrocera dorsalis, assembly GCF_023373825.1. Classification (NCBI taxonomy): domain Eukaryota; kingdom Metazoa; phylum Arthropoda; class Insecta; order Diptera; family Tephritidae; genus Bactrocera; species Bactrocera dorsalis. The sequence goes on from NC_064305.1 coordinate 42,675,850, forward strand.
ACCCATTCGTGAAGAAGTTCACCGTCCCTGTTGTTGTTTTAACGGAGTATCTTATTACCGTTAGGATAGTGAGGGTTATCTAAGTTGTCGTCGACGTCATCCCCGTTCGACGCGGTCGGATCAAAGGGAAAAGGGTGTCAGATGAGTGGGGTTAGCGGGGCAACCAAAGAGGTGGCCAGTGTTATGCGGAGACTCGTTGCACACAGGACATACAAAATTGGATATGTCGGGGTCTATTCCGGACAAGTAGGAGTTTAACCTGTTACAATATCCAGAACGAAGCTGCGCAAGGGTCACACGCATTTTTCCCGGCAATTCGAGCTCTTCGTCTGCAATAGGTTGTGATTTGACTACAAGAACGGCATTCACTGGAAGAGAGTCAGTGAAGGTGTTGATAGCTCAACTATGAATGGCGGTCATTACCTGTCGGAAGTTAGTTGACTCCAAAATCCGGTCGGCGTATTTTTCGTCGACGTAATTGAAGAAAGACCTCTTGATGTTCCTAGGCGGTGGTTTCGCTCCGTGCAGGTGGCTGCAGAGGTGATTTCTACGAAAACATCCTAGAAGGAACTGCTTGGAGAGGAGTTCATTATGCTCCTTAACTCTGAGCATAAGCATCTCACTATGTAGATGTTCGATGGAAGACATCAAGAGGCATTCTGTCGTGGTCCGGAGTGCAGTGTTCTGGCAGGTCTGTAGCTTCTTCATCTAAGTTCCACTCCATCCAGGCGATTGTTACGATGTAGTTGAGGACCGGTCGGCAATCGGCCTTCTACGTTACCAACAACATTTCAGTCCTATTTACAGGGAATTAAAAAATTCATCTCGGCCAAAAAATGGAATTAACTCGTGAACATTTTCGTGCGATCATTTTTCACAACTTTCGACGTGGATTACCACGACAAGAGTGCATCGATGAACTAAAATCTTTGTATGGCTATGAAGCACCATTCTATAGCATTGTGAAAACTGGTACAACGAATTCAATCGTGGTGGACGCTCGCTCAAAGACGAATTCCGTGAAGGTCGTCCAAAAACAGCCGTTGTGCCAGAAAACATCGATGCCGTACGTGAACTGATAATGCAAGACCGTAATGTAACATACCTTCAGATAGAGGCATGCATATGCATTTCTCCCACCAGAATACTTTCAATATTGGATGAATACCTGGCCGTAAAAAAGGTTTGTTCTCGTTGGATCCCGCACAATTTGACAATCGCTCAAAAAAAGGCTCGTGTGGATTGGTGTAAAGAAATGCTGAAAAAATACGATCGCTTCAGACGTTTATAAGATCGTCACAGGTGACGAATAATGGATCTATGCGTATGAGCCCGAAACAAAACAGCAATCGACCGTGTCAGTCTTCCAAGACGAGCCAAATCCAACGAAAGGTGTTCGTAGAAGAAGCACTTCGAAGCAAATGGTCGCCTGTTTCTTCCGCAAAACTGGTCATGTGGCGACTGTTCCGGTTGAGCAACGTAGGACGGTCAATTCTGAGTGGTACACCACCATTTGTTTGCCTGAAGTCTTCGGAGAAATTCGAAAAACGAACAAGAGAAGACGAATCATTGTGCACCATGACAATGCGAGCTCTCACACATCGGCTCAAACCAGCGCCTTTTTGACCGGCCAAAACGTCGAATTGATGGGTCATTCGCCGTACAGCCCCGACTTGGCACCCAATGACTTATTTTTATTCCCACACATCAAGAAAATAATGCGTGGCCAACGATTTTCGTCGCCAGAAGATGCTGTTGAAGCATTCAAAAACCATGTTTTGGAGGTGTCTCAATCGGAGTGAAAAAGTGCTTCGAAAATTGGTTTGAGCGCATGCAAAAGTGTATAAATCTTGATGGAGAATATTTTGAAAAACAATAAAACCATTTTCGTTGATAAATATTCCAATTTTCATTATTAGGCCAGAAATATATATAGCAGCCCTCGTAAAAACGTTTTCAGATTTTTTACAGCGATCAACTGACGACAGGCCAAACAACAATTATGAGCGTAATGATCAAAGAAATAATTCCAATCAAATAAGGCGGCCTCACAATTAAGGATAATTAGAAATAATAATTTTTTCAATAGAAATCAATTAAGTAATGAGCAACGCCAAATGTCAGGAAACCCTAACAATATTGAAAACAAAATCGTTTGAACTGACCTAGGCAAGGACAGGTTGAGCCGATGGAAGTTGACACAATAGAAAGCAGTAGGTACGAAACGATAGGGCCTTCGGAAGTAAATAACATTTTTTTCAGAACTAGTCTTAGATGACCTACCAAAAAATTCAAATTACGATAGGAACAAATGAATATGTAGCTTTAATTAATACAGAAACTTCACTGAGTATAATTGACGAAAGTATAAATGATTTTAAAACGATTGCGATAAAATCAATTCATTTTATAACCATTACTGATAAGGACATTATTTATTTTGAAATGTATACCCATGCTCCAAAAGAGTTACGACTTCCAGAAAGATGTCGGTTTAGGAATAAAGTCGGAAGACTAGCCAACCTTTCATACCAGTTCATTGTAGGTGGAGACATTAAAAAGGCTATATAACTTTAAATGAGAAATCAGTGAATTTCGAAAAAAGTCTTATGCCACAAAATATATTTGTTCATTTGAAACAGTAAATGGTAATATACAAAATTTACAACTCGATCATTTAAATATAATTTAACGAGGAATATGATGAAATTAATAAAATAATAATACGATATACAAGGTCTGTCGCAAAAGAAACAGAACTTTTTTAATTTAAACTGTTTCTGGTGGCGCCACCTATTGGTGGGTATATGAAATAAAAAGTGATCTCTTGTTGACATTTCGTAATAATTTTAAGACAATTGGATAACTACAATCGATGTTATCGATCAAAAAATGACAGCAGCTTTTGGTTATCGGTCGTAAAATGCATTTTGAACAAAGAGCAAATATTAAATTTTGTTTTAAACTTGGGAAAACGTTTACTGAAACATTTCAAATATTGAAAAAAGTTTATGATGATAAGTGCCTATCCCGTAGTAATGTGCATGAGTGGTTTAAGCGATTCCAAGAAGGTCGTGAGGACGAGAGCCATCACCGAAAAAAGTCGTCTTCGGAAGTCAAAAATAAAGACAATGTTGATTTGTTTTTACGATTCCGAGGGTATTGTACACCGAGAGTTCGTCCCACCTGGCCAAACGATTAATGCTGTGTTTTACCTTGGTGTTATAAAGCGTCTTTTTTCACGCATTCGTCGTGCTCGACCAGAATACCGTGAGGCAGGGTCCTGGCGCCTGTTGCACGATAATGCGCAGTGCGTCGGTCGTCGGTCGACGCTTGTCACTGATTTTTTGACAAAAACTCCATGACCTTAAACACTCATTTGTAATGCTAATTGAACGGGCTAAACGCTGTATCGAAGCACAAGGAAACTACTTTGAATAAAAAAATATAACTTTTGAAAAATATTAATATTTTGTTGTTTTTTTAACAATCCTGTTTCTTTTGCAAAAGACCTTGTAAAAGGTTATTTTCTAAAGAAGCAGATGTGCTTACTATTATGACGAAAATTCAACACGAAATTAGAACGATATCTAATGAACAAAATTATTCAAAACTTTATAGATATCTCCCTCAACATGAGGAAGAGGTAGGAAAGCAAATTAGAGAAATGGAAGAACAAGGAATCATTACAAAAAATTCTTCAAAATATTCAAGCCCTTTTAATAGCTATTCCCAAAAAAGGGATAACTTAGGCTTAAAAAAATTTAGACTTGTGTAGATTACTGAAAATGAAATGAAGTAGTTTAGATTAGATTGATAGATGAGGAATGCACCGCGACCTTAGGTCTATTGTGCCCTCTCCTAAATCACATAGACTCATTTAGCCCCACCGCATCGATGAAGTCTAATAAACTATCGGGTGCTATTGAGGCGATGCGATCCCTACCCAGAAACATGGATCCAAGGACCTTAATCCTGCGTCTACAGACTGCTGTGCAGTTGATCAGCAGGTGTTCTGGTGTTTCAGGCTCCCTGTCGCAGAATCGGCAGCTAGCGCAAGATGTCCATGTTATACAAATGCCCATTCAGCTTGCAGTGGCCAGTATACAATGCGACCAGTAGCCTGAGTTTGTTCCTTGGGAGGTTGATTACAACTTTGAACCTGCTCAAATTGTATCCTCCAATTATCAATTTAGCATGCCTCATACCGTGTGCTTGTTGCCAATGCGTTTCCCTGCCCACTCCTTCTTCCTTGCGGAGTAGCTTCTTTATGATATGAGGACCCACCCCAGTAAAGGGTTCGGGTCCTACCATCTTGGTTCGTCTCCTACTGTGGTCTCAGCAATTCTGGTGCGCAGTATGGCTTCTATCCATCTACGCACCGGTGCTGCCACATTCCTTTTCTCCAGTGCCCTGGCTACACTCCTGTGAGACGTGTTATCAAAGGCACCTTCAAAGTCCAAGAAAGCGCAAAGCATCATTTCCCCATTTTCCAGTGAACTCTCTATCTCAGAGGTTAGCTGGTACAGAGCAGTACTGGTAGATCTGTCCGCTCTGCAAGCACGATGAGCCGCATGCAGGGGTACCCTCTTCAGCGCTTTCGTCCTTATTTCATGGTCCACGATCTTCTCCATGGTTTTTAGTAGGAAAGACGTTAGACTGATTGGCCTGAAAGATTTCGCCAATGAGTAGTCCTTCTTTCCTACTTTGGGTATAAAGATCACCTTCGTTGTCCTCCATACTTCAGGAATGTACGCCATTGCGAGGCTTTCTCTCAACAAACCAGGTATGATAATAAACACTGCTCCCCCTGTTGTAACAGCGCTGGAAAGATGCCATCCACTCTCGGAGACTTGAATCTCTGAAACGAGGCCATTGCCCACCTGACCGAGACCGCTGTATATAGTTGTTTAGCGATACTCCAATCCTCGCGGGATGGCCTATGTTCGATCACGGGTAGACATTGGTCTTCCCGAACAGTCTCCGGGAAGTGCGTCCTCAGAAGCTCCGTAGCTCTGTCTTCTGCGCTGGTCGTAAATGTCCCGCCACCTCTTTTAATTGCTATTACTGCGTCATTTGTGCCTTAAGCTAGAGCTTTATGCAATCGAGCCGCTTCTGGCGTAGAGGTGAAATTTTCACATAATCTCCTGAAACTTGCCTGCTTTGCAGACCTAATCTCCTTATTGTATAAGGTGAGGTAGCCCCTATATTCTTCCCAGACCCCCGTACGTTTCGCTTTGTTAAATAGGCTCCGTACTTTTTTCCGGAGGTCTGCCAGTTTCCTTGATCACCAGGGACAGTTTCGTCTGTCTGTGGGCACTTTTAGAGGGCAACTGTCATGATAAGCGTTAATAACAGATCCGTTCAGCTCAGATAACTCTCTAATTCTGGACCTGAAACGCTATTATCAGTCCGCCCCTCCCTGCTAGTGGTCGCCGAATTTCTTCGACCTCTGGGGCCGACACAGTCGTTGCCTGTTTTACGGTAATCCTACTTTGTTGCGTCGCAGCCTTGTCTGCTCCCTTGCTCCCAGTGGTTGCGGGCTTGTGGGGCCGCATGACCACCGTGCTGAACCTGTAGTACAGGCGGAAGCTCGCTGCTCGGACGTACTTGTACGACTCGTCGTCTATGTACAAGTACAGTATCCAACCTTTCATATCTCCTATTTCTTCCACCTTGCTGCTGACGACGCGCCAGGCTAAGATACTGAGGCCCAGGTTCTGATTCTTCACCAGACCTAGGGCGAACTCATAGGGCATGTCCCCGCATCGGGGGAGGAACATTGTCATGCTGTGCATGATTGGCAAATCTTCCACCCTTCTCGCGCAGAGGACGGGACCCTCCTAGCCTTCCAGCTTTGGGGCGAACTCCCGCAGCTAGTTGGCGGACGTCTCGTCCTTGCAGTCCTTCTGCAGCATACCTCCTTTAAACTCCACCCTGAATACTTCTTCCATGAGGAGGTCTTGGAGCACGGTAAGCGACCCCGCCGGGTAGTTTTGAGGCAGTAGAGCCATGGGGTTGCCTTTAACAGCATCCGCATATCTGCGTCGCCCCTCCTCCACCCGGTGGGAAGCCGGTGCGGATGATTGGTCTCTTCAGCTTCGCTAGTTCCGCTGCCTTGCGCGCGAGCTGACACGGTCCTTTCCGCCACGCCAGAGCGCCTTGACGCGGTAAGGACACAGTTACACCCAATTCAAACGGGTGTTGGGGAGGCTCCGTTAGAATACAGCCGAATTTAACTCGTGGCTGCAAATCATCCAATGGGCACGGGAGTCGCATAACACCCTGGATTAGGAGGTGGTAGCTCTAGGTTGACCCACATCATGCCTGGGCAGTGCCTATCAGCCGAGTATATGTATGCCTTGCGCCCCTGCACCGCGGCAAGATACCTACCATTCGCAGAAAGTGATGAATGAAGTAACAATAGATGACAAATATCCTTTGCCCAATATTGATTCAATATTAGACAAGCTAGGCCGTACCCAACACTTTGCAAAAATAGATTTAGCAAAGGGATATAACCAAATTTTAGTAAAAAAGGAAGATAGAAAAAAAAACGGCATTTGTAACGCCTCATGGTTTACATATGTAAATTTATGAGATTAACATTTGGGTCAAAAAATGCACCAACCGCTTTTTAACGGCTGATGAACTAAATTTTGAAAGATTATATCAATAAAACATGTGTTGTCTATTTAGACGATATTTTGATTTTTAGTACATCCTTAAATGAACATATTAAAGCCATAACAGATATTTTAAATGTCCTTGAAAATCAAAATTTAAAAATTCAAATAGATAAATGTAATTTTAAGAAAAAAGACACAGAATTTTAGGGCATATTTTAACAAAAGTAGGAATGAAACCGAATCCACACAAAATAAGGTATTACACAATCTTGAGTTACCACGAACAGAGAAACACATCATAGGTTTTTTGGGTGTTACAGGGTACTATAGAAAGTTTATTAAAGATTAAGCGAAAGTAGCCCAACCAATCACAAAGTCTCTAAAAAGGTGAGCCAAAATTAATATAAAAGATACAGGGTTTGTCCGGAAAGGAATAAGATTGATTTTCTCCCAACGCGACTGTACTTCGGAGCGCGTCCGCACCGAATGTATTCGGTAACGGCCGCTCCTAGCTAACGAACGAGCGGCTGGTCAGCACCTAGGTTTTTGTCTAGGAACCTATTTTTCAGAGTACCAAACGAAAAAAAATATTTTTTTTTGATCCACCCTAATATGCATTGATGTTTGACGATGAATATCTCGTAAACGCTTAACTTAATCGAAAAATCATAAGAGACCATTTTTATAGAGCAGTAAATTTCCAAAACTATCAATTTCATCATTCATAATGATTTTTTTCATTGAGTTACAAAATTCATAAGAAATAAAAAATTTTCCCAAAAATAATCAAACTTTAACTGTTAATATCTTTTAAACGGTTGGGTTTACGAAAAAATCTATCCTATGATGTAGAGCATTCAATTTCCTACAAAATCTAAGGAACAAGATATTTTTTCAAGTAGTTAGAAGCGAGATATAAATTTTTCTATCTGATAATAAGAAAAAATAGAAAACTGTAAGAAGGAGGACATTCCCGTTACAATTAAGAACTCATGCTTGGAGAGGCTTTCTTAGAGGTGTCTAGGAACCTATTTTCCCGAGTACCAAACGAAAAAAAAAATATTTTTTTTGTGAATCACCCTACTGTATATTGAAGCATTCAAACAATTAAAAACGTTAATAAGTAGGCATCCGATTTTACGTTATCCATTCCGAGAAACATTTTACGTTAACAACGGATGCATCCAATTATGCAATTGCAGCAGTGTTGTCACACAACATACGGTGTTTAATGCCTCTAGAACTTTAAACAATCATGAAAGAAATTACTCGGCAACTGACAAAGAATTTTTGGCAATTATGTGGAGCGTTAACTACTTTAGGCCATACATTTATGGTAGAAAATTCCAACTGATCATCAACCGATTAAATTTTTACTTACGAAATATCGAGGAAAATATGGCTTTTAAAATTATGGGAGTATCAATTTATAGAATTATTATATGGAATACTTAAAAGGATACGAAAACCAAGTGGGGGAATTCGACAGATCGCGCTAATTTTTGCATCATAATAAGGGACAGTTATACCAACCCAGAAAAAAAATTTACCTGTCTTCCATATAAGCGGGAGATGAAAGGGGGAAATGAAGAATTCCCGACACTTTCTTGACAGAATGTACCTTCAATTATTTACTTAGTTATTGCTATAAAAATTCCAAAAATAGTTGTAACTATTAAGCTAAGAAAAATTGTACCACTACCTAACATCATATATACCAAATTAAATATGAAATAGAAGAAGTATTTAATTGAGATAATAAAACTTTTACATCTGAAGAGAGTAAACATTTAAGACAATTAAAGTTAATTTCACATTATAAAAGGAAATTGTGAAGTTAAACCAAATAAGAATTTTGAAATTATTGAAATAGATATAGACACAATAACTGTAAAAAATGCAATAAATATAACATTACAACAAAATTGTAACACCGATATTATAGCAGTAAATGGAATACATTTTATACAAATTGTACTATTAAAATTAAAAAAATATTGTTTTTCTAATTAAGGAAATTAGAAATTCACAACAAGATAATTTATGGATGCCATATTTTGTATCAGTGTAATAATCATAATTGTTATTGTCAGTTTACGCAATCGTATACTTTTAAAACTAAAGAACAGAATTCTAATTTGATGAGGGGAGTAGTTACAAATGTTAATCAAATGACCACTTACAAAAATGCTGACGCTATAATTCAACTTATAGCTACATCAAATAAAACAATGTAAACATGCATTGCACTATAATATAGGAAAGTGCTGATATTACTAAGAAAATTTCAAACACCGCTTAAACATATTAATGCAATGCAACTTGATGTAACTTGATTTCTTGCCACTTGAAATTATTGTATAAAAGTTGACTAAAACAAGATTATTTTATGCACCAATTCTTGGTATTGATAAATATTGTGAAATTCGATAATACCAAATTAATGCGAAGTACAGAATAAACATTTTTTATAAATTATGAACTTTCGTTTAAAGAAATAGTAATCAATAAAGTCCGTCTGTTTTCCGCATTCTCCAGCGATAATTCGCTGATAATCAAAATTTGTGTCTCTTATTTAAAAAATCGTTTGGTCGCCACACGGAATAAAATTCGCGTCAAGAAATTTTTAACAAAAGTTACTTCTTAACCCACTGTCCGAGCTTATTTTAATACGCGCCACACAAAGTATATAGGCATGAAATATTTGACAGTAATTTGCCGCTGCTGCTTTTATTTAACGACGGTGTTCATGTGTCGGCTTACGCAATTGCTCTAAGAAATGTCGACTCCTACTATATAGTCATAAACCATCACAATATTTGTGCGGTTCGGCTACGCGACACTTAGAACGTGTAACATAGTTCATTTGAATGTTGGTATGTTTTTTGCTGTTGTAGCGACATAATTTTGAGTAATAATGCCGGGTCCTTGTCCGGATAAGAATCCGGATAAGGCCCGTTCCTGTTACTGGTTGGTATGGTGAACCACCACGTTTTGCTTATAAGGAATTACCATAAATGCGGTAGAACAATAGAGAAATAATAATAAGTTGTTACTCTTCACGAGTGTATAAGCTACAAATATTTTTACCTTTGTTCAGTGAGTTGGAAGAAAATAACCCATGGTCCCTTGGATGTTCAATGTCTCTACCCTCTATTCAATTATAATTATGACAGGTTTCTCTTTCTATGCTACCGCTTCTATATGTACCCCGAACCAACGAGAGACTTATTGCTTTAATATTGTTTGATATCATAACAAAAAAAAAAGCAACGAAGGCAAAAGACAAACCAAGCAGACTTGTTTCTTTACTTCTCTCAACAAAGCAAATAGGACATGCATGTTTCCTTTATTGCGTGCGCGTAAGAAAACAAATTTTATAAATTTAAATTTTTATAATCGAAGTGCACTTAAAAACTTATTCAAAACTGTAATATGTACATAGGCTGCTATATATATTTCTGGACTAGGCAACACTAAGTGCCAGGTGCAAAGTTTGACATTTTTTAACATAACATCACTCAGAACGTTTTGTCATCTAATCGTGAATTGTTTTATTTACAGGGAATTAAAAAATTCATCTCGGCCAAAAAATGAAATTAACTCGTGAACATTTTCGTGCGATCATTTTTCACAACTTTCGACGTGGATTATCACGACAAGAGTGCATCGATGAACTAAAATCTTTGTATGGCTATGAAGCACCATCCTATAGCATTGTGAAAAACTGGTACAACGAATTCAATCGTGGTGGACGCTCGCTCAAAGACGAATTCCGTGAAGGTCGTCCAAAAACAGCCGTTGTACCAGAAAACATCGATGCCGTACGTGAACTGATAATGCAAGACCGTAATGTAACATACCTTCAGATAGAGGCATGCCTATGCATTTCTCCCACCAGCATACATTCGACATTGCATGAACACCTGGGCGTAAAAAAGGTTTGTTCTGATTTGACAATCGCTCAAAAAAGGCTCGTGTGGATTGGTGTAAAGAAATGCTGAAAAAATACGATCGCGGTGCTTCAAAAGACGTTTATAAGATCGTCACGGGTGACAAATCATGGATCTATGCGTATGAGCCCAAAACAAAACAGCAATCGACCGTGTGGGTCTTCCAAGACGAGGCAAATCCAACGAAAAAAAAAACCATTTTCGTTGATAAATATGCCTATTTTCTTTATTAGGCCAGAAATATATATAGCAGCCCTCGTAATACTAGTGTATGTAATTAAAATACGCCTATTATTATGATACTGTATATTCATTACGAGCGCATTTATTACCACAAACTTGATTATACATATATTTATAGCAAATTTAAAAAATATTTTTTTACAAAATAGCATATCCTGAACTTAAGTATGATATGTACTAAAGGTAATAATTAATAACACCACGCATTAATATGTAACAGGAATATGGAAAATATTTTGTTGCACTCATTGCCATATGACTTGAGTTTCATTGTCTTTACTGATTTCTTCTGCAGTATTGTTTCGTAACAAAAATGATTGGAAAGAAAATTTTCTTGCATGTTATTGCATTTGCTGCTCTCAGCGCTCCTATACGAAGAGTTGTTTTTTTGGTTAGCATTTTGTTACGTCTAACTTACACGCATGTTAGAGTAATTTTACCCATTTGTTGGCAGTAACAAGCATATCTGTTACTTAATTTTCAATGACATGTTTCTCTATTTGTTATTCATCTGTTAGGCTGAACCCACACCGGGTTAGTCAAAACAGTTTTTCTTGTCTCATGCGCAACTGCCCATAGCTTCATATGTGACAACCCACACAGAACAAGACGAAGCGAAAACACATGTTCGTGCTTTGACTTGGTTGAAGAGCTGTTGTCGAACTTCTTATGTACCAAATGCGACAAAAGCGTCTTTGTTGCCGATCAACACATGCTGAGCTACGACGCAACCCACACCGAATGAAACCGAATGAAATGGAACAAGACACGACAGAAAAACACATTTTGTTGCTTAAAGCTGAACCGTTGGTTTTCATAGTCAAATTCTTTGTGAACATTGACGCGGAGAAATTGGTGTTTTTGATCGAGGCAAGAAGCCCAATATATAATTATAAAAATATAGATCACACAAATAAGGTAATAACAGAAAAACTATGGGACGAAATAGCTACAGAAATGAATAGTGATGGTAAGTTTAGTTTATTTTATTTATACCATTTGTACATATGTGCATACGTAATGTTGATAAGTATTTAAAAATATAGTAAAAATTAGATAGCGTACTTATTTTGCCAAGAAACTGATCCAGTGGTAGAGTTAAAATATGATAGAAACTGGTCACGTATGTATGTAACGCGCACCATTTGTTTTTCAATATTTTCATTTGTAGCCTCTTGGACTATATATTCCATAGCATCGAGTTTATTATATGTATGTATATTTCATGAAGCAAATGTTCTCGTTCCCGAATCATATTATGTAAAGCACAAGCAGCTAATATAATAGTTTCTACTTTATGCGGCGACAACAGAATTTCTGTATGAAAAATTCGAATCTTTGGAAGAACTGATTTCTTTTCTTCTTTTTTCGTTTTATTTCAATGCACACCAAGCGAGACAAAAAGACAAAATGTCGCATTGTGCTTCGCTTGGTGTGGGTTAGAGCAGAAGATGTTTTTGTGTGTTATTAATCAAAGACGTTTTTGACTAATCCGGTGTGGGCCCAGCCTTAGTTTTAAGAAATGCATGTGTAGCATTTCTGCCAAATAAAAATTAATATTTTGTTTTATTTATTTGTAAAAACATATTTATTTAAACAAATTTTTAAAATTGCATTAATTTTTTAATTAATTGCACTCTGTAAAACTTGTATTATACCGTAGTCCTGGTTATATTTTTATATCACACACATCCAAAAACTATCGGGAACCTTTGGAATAGCGCATCAAAACCTTTATCACACTACCAACGGGTAACTGTAGTAAAGGAAAAAGATTATATTAATTAAATTTGTTTGGTAGAAACAATTAATGACTGATTCACACTGTAAAGATTTTTTTTTTACCGAATTTGTAGTCGCTCACATGGCACCTATCCATTGGATAGGACTCATCTAAGAGCGTGCGCATTTATAAGACTTCATCACCCGCCAAAAGGTCCTGAAAAGTTTTGTAGTGCGACACAAAGAATAGAAGCATTTAGTAAACGAAGCATGCCAAACAAAATTATAAATTATAGAACTCATGACAAATTTAACGTGAACCGGTGAGTGATCAAAAGCAAGTCGTGTATATACATAGAAGAAATCTTCGAAAAAATTAGCACGGGTTATTGTCCCAGACAACGGTAAAATCTCCCAAGAAATGTACACACTTACGAGTCTTTCTCGGCTTGTTAATCTACAATAATATTTTTAACAAAACAAAAAGCAGAAAGCTTACTTATGTTAAAGTTTCGCCTTGGTTTTCATCTATTGATATGTTTAAAAAAAAATATTAGTAATTCAAATAATTATCAAATTCAGAAAATTGCGCATTAGCCGGCTTATACAAGGTGCGTTTCAAAGTAAACAGAACGAAAGAAAACAAAACAAATGGTTTTTTCGGCAAAATCAATTTATTTTATTCAACGTAGTCTCCTTCTGCTTCAATGTCGAACGAGTGTTTTAGCTCGTTGACCGGTATGGCCGCCAGTATGCCGGTGAAAACCTTTTGAATAGCCTCTAAGTCTGCATAACGCTTTCCTTTCATGGGCAAATGCATTTTTCCGAAAAGGACGAAGTCGCACGACGCCATATCAGGTGAATACGGAGTGATTAATGGTTAAAATGTGATTTTTGGTCAAATAATCGGTCACAAGCGTCGATTGATGAGACGGCGCATTATCGTGCAACAAATCATCTTCGCGATATTCGAGCCGAACACGTCGAATACGGCGCACCAAACGCTTCAAAACTCCAAAGTAGAATACCGTATTAACGTTTTGGCCGGATGAAAGAAATTCTTTGTGGCTAATATCCTTGGAATTATGAAAACAAATCAGCATTGCCTTCACTTTTGACTTCTCCATGCGCGATTTTTTGGGTTTCGGCTCGTCTGGTGTCTTCCATTCAGCACTCTGGCGTTTCGTTTTGGGATCATATTGAATCACGTTTCGTCACCAGTCACAATATTGTAAAGTTTTTGTTCTTTTTGACCTCTTTAATGATGTCCTTCGAATGTTGGATTTTGAGCAATTTTTGGTCGTCAGTCAATTTGCGCGGAACAAACCGTGCACACACCTTTCGTAAGCCCAAATATTTGCTAAAAATGCAATAAATCGATGTTTTGGAGATGTTCAATTCCATTTCCAATTTCAATGATGATTTCGGCTGATTTTTGATGAATTCACGCACAGTTTCGATGGAATTTCTAGTGATCACGGATTTTGATGGGCTTACATGTTGATCGTCATTTATGTCCTCACGACCACTTTGAAAACGTTGAAGCCACTTGTGCACTCTGCTACGGGATAGGCAATCATCGCCATAAACTTGTTTCATCAATTGAAACGTTTCGGTAAAAGTTTTACCAATTTTAAAACAAAATTTAATGTTGGCTCTTTGTTCGAATCTCATTTTCGCACCGATATCACAAACATACTTACACTTAAAACGCAATGACTTCACTTCTAATCTATGAAATGTCATGAAATTCTCACTGGACAATCGATAAAGATAGCAGATTCTAACGCCCCAGTCGACATATAGATGGCGCCACCAGGGCCGCTAGATTAAAAAAGTCCTGTTTACTTTGGAACACTCCTTGTATTACTAACTCTTCTTGAAAAATTGTCTTTTTAATTCTGTGAGGTCTAGGGCGAGTTTTCACTCTATTTTATTTTAAGCACAAATATGCACCATTATAAAAACCCCGCTTTCTCAATTTAATTAAGATAACTCTAATATTGGCCGCTATATGCGGAATAAAGTCATCGGGAAGTTCGAAAATTTGTGTATATGGGGCCGAAGAGAAATATTTGTTCGATTTAACATATTTGTAGCACACAGACATACTACTACCAGGAAGGTACTCTCTATGAATTTCAATTATATATCTCATACACTGGCCGATAGTTTAGGGGTCCAAATATTCGGTACCTAGGGTCTCAACAAGTTTTGTTGGATTTGGAAAATTTTTGGTCATATGGTGGCATACTTTAAAAAATTTATTTGTGTAAAGTTTTGTGCCGTTATACTAATTGCTTGCTAACATAGAAGTATCAGAAAAATCGCGTACCAAATTTAGTTGAAATCGATCGGGCGGGTCTCATATACATACATATGTGATTTCACTTAAAAGAAACCCGTACCACGCCCATTATCCAAGTGAGTAGTAGCCCTCATACCCCATGTCGAGAATTAAATTTTATGTCTCTAGCGTATTTAGATATTGATTTATCGCACTTTTAGTAATTTTTAACAATACCGTTATTTGACGGGTGAGCGGGTCCTCCGATTTCATTCATTTTCACACTATCGGTGGGAATTCTTTTAATACTTGCGCTAGGCTGTAGCTTTAGTGGTTTAGTGGTTCAACTTACGACTTGCACGGATGGACGGACAGACAGTCACTTGGATTACAACTCGTCTCGTTATCGTTATATATATACCTATAATATATATACATTTGGTAGATATTTGGACCAAATTGAATCTTCCATTTTTACGTTTATTCTGATTAGAAAGAACATTACAATAAAAGCTGTTTCAACACATTTTTCTAAAAAATTTTTTGTTAACATCAGATTGGAGAACAACACTGAAGGCTACAAACGTCGACAACTTACTATTTTAAACAAAAACTAATGGATTATTGAGGAATAAGGTACTACATTCTACGTATATTATGTGTTCGGTTAATTTTGGAGCAGTGATTTTTTACTATTTATACTAGAGGACCCGTCCACGCTTCACTGTGGCTGATACATAGATAATACTACTATCTATATGATTTCTATTAGTTGGATTATAACTATTAGTTAATGAGATATAGCATTTTTGTGAAGCAATTTGTGTTAGTTTACAAAAAAATGGATCATAAAACATTTCGTGTGTTAATAAAGCATTGCTTTTTTGGGGAAAATAATGTTCAATTTGGGCTCAGGAAAACCCACCGTTGAGTTGCAAAGTAGGTGCCTCGCAAGTTCATAATCCAACAAAAACAACGAATAATTGATTCTGAAAAGTGTTTAAGTACTCTCTAATCAGAATAAAGCCGAATTTTTGCGTCGGTGATAGAAATATAGCTCCATCATTTCCCACTGGAGTCCAATCGACAGTCATTCTAGTGCAGTCCCATGATGAACCGGTTCTCAGGCGTGGAAAAACGAAAAAGGCGGCTGGAAAGTCTTGGGATGCACGTGGTATAATACATACTCAACGACTGATTACTGAGCCAGTTATAATCTATTTCACTGCGTATTTGGTTGCAGTTCTTTACTTCTATTCCAAATACTTAGCAATTTTATTATTTTTGAGGAAGAATCTGTTTAAAATTGTACGCATATATTCAAATGATTCCTACAAACATGAATTTTGAACAAATGCTAATGATTTGAAATATAATTTTTGTAATTATGAGTTGTTGTTTTTTTACTGTGTGTAGACCTTTATCCGTGTAATTTCTTAGTTTTCGTCCATAAATTTTATTGCTTTTACAAAATAGTACTTTTTTAGTTTAAGGGGATACAAGTGTTTCGTTGAACAAAAATCGGCATATTTTCAATAATTTTTTCATTTAAAAAATTTAATATTTTTTTCAATCGTCTTATTATTCCAAGGATGCATATTTTAGAAAGATATTGTGAAATTATGAAAAGAAAATATTCGAAACTCGGTCATTACGACGTCATTTTCGGCAGTCTCTCGAAAAAGGATGCCTTCGTGTTGACATAATTTACATAATCAACATTTAATTAAGACCAACTGGGTATTGGGCGAAGAAGAAATAAAAAAGTGAAAATTATTTTTCGGCTAACGTTAAAAAAAAATCAAATTTTAGTGAACATTTCTCGACAATTTTGTTTTTCTTAAATAGTTGTAATTGAACTTCAGTAGTTTGCGAGAAATCCTGACCACCGACCCCCGGGAAGCATAATTAACACTGTAATTTGGCATAGGAGATTGCAGTAGCAAGGGGCATCTGTGGGTTAGAAGTGTTAAAAAAATTGGCGTGGGCCGCTCTCTAAGAGCCTTAATGTACAAATCTCCTAAATGCAATATCCAAATTGGCTCAGGACAAATTACTTGAGCACCCCAATCGATACTGTAAAATTGAACAAAATCTGAAGATAACATGACGGTTGTTAAAAACTACTAAAAGCGTCATAAATCAATAAATAAATATGTACTTCTGAGACATAAAATATTGTGGGTATATATCTAATGTTACCCTGACATTCCTATGGTGCGAAAACAAACGAAATAGGAAAACAGCCACGCCTACTTCTCTCGTAACTCAATTTTAAATTCCATTTGATCATTTTACTTTCCTAAGTGCAAATCAAGCACCAATGAATGTATCGGAATAAATCTTTGCCCGAATAGTGTGCTTGAAGTAGGCCACCTTATGACCAAAAAGTGTTCAAGGGTCCAGATAGTGAATATGTGAACCAAAGTTGCAATTGTGAACTTTTTGCCGTAAATATCGGTCAATCTGTGAGATATATTATAGAAATTTGAAGAGAATCCTTTCCTAATAATAAATGGCTGTACAAGTATGTTTAAAATTGCAAGAATAATTTCTTTAGCCGCCATAAACGTAAAGAAATATTTTCGAACCTCCTGTTGAATTTATACCTCAAATATTGGCAATGTTCTGACAACAGTGCCAAAATCTACACGTTTTATGTCGCGCTCCATTTTCTAACAAAGTTTTATACCTTTTGGGAACGTATTATGTGCGGTACAATATTTTCAGGGATTAGCCGCTCTCCAAGAAGTTTCTCTAGTTCCTCTCTTTTATCTTTATAACGTGGGTTAGAGCAGTAACTAATCGTCACTTCTATATAAGTGTAAATACTCTCTGAAGCAGTTGTACCCAGTCAGGAACTGCGTCATGTAATAGTCAGTTTCACCATGGTTTTTTCTACCCATGCTTGCACGTTTCCGATTAGCGTATGTGTTCATCTAACTTTTGTTGTTTGGTCCACTCATTAAGGCTAATTTTTCTTTCTTAGTTCTTTCATTGTTTAGTAAGTCGTCTGCCAGTGCTTCTTGTTTTAGCATAAGCTCTTTTAAGCTTCATAGCCATAATGTCGTAATTTCTTGTGACATAGTCCGAGATGAGACGTAACACACCGTCATATAAAAAATTTCACAGCAATGGCCCTATTACTGAGCCTTGTGGTCCACCGCCTCTCACAACATAGGTTTTTAGGTTATTCTTCTGTGTCAAATAGCAGTAAGCTATCCGAGAGGTAGCTAGTAGATATGATCCCCAGTTAAAGTGATATTTTCTTTCGTTCCACAGCTGCTATGATATGCGGCCAATAAGCCGAGTTGAAGGCATTTTTAATTTATTATCGCGCAGTATTCTTTGGAACCATACAACCACGTGGTTCTTTCAATTGTCTTGTTTGCAAACTCCGTTAGCTTTTTGGTGTCTTCTATTATTGACCTGTGTCAAACTATGTTGATTTTCGGCTAATCCCTGTGGTTTTTCACTAGGTACTAGGATAGAACTATCCTCACACAGATTATACTCGTACGTTCCAATATTTTCCCCATTGTGTCCAGTGTGCATAAAAGTCCATAAGAGCCTGACTGCCAGCCACTGCTGGTTTATTTGGCATTTGTATAAAAACTAGCCACTGTTTTCCCAAATTTAAGGGAAAACTCCCTCTCATAAATATTGCGTGTACAGTTCCGTAAACGGGGTTGGGTTTAATAGCAAGTTTTAGGGCTTTTTTCTTTCGTTTAAAGTGCTCATTTAGCATTGTGAAGTTTGTGGTTATCTTTTACATTTTCGCCTCGCTTTGTGGGATTCGCTACTGAGCTTCAATAGTCTCATTCCACCAGTACACGGGTTTTCTGTATATGCCTTCTTTTTTTCTACACATAGTCGCATCGCAGGCTTTGCTGATGTGTTTAACTACGTACTCAGCCTTTTGTTCTGTATCTGTCGCGTAGTTTCAAGGGTTTCAGCTTTCCAGCTCCTGGTTTGAACGTTTTTGACTGACTTACTGTGCGTATACTACAAGTCGCTCACTTGCCTTCTATACGACTGTAGTAGAGAATTACTAGCGAACGTAAAATCAATTACAGAACCACAGCCATTTTTTTTAACTAAAAAGAAAAAAATGCAATGCTTGCTGCGCATAGGCACCGAATACTCGTACGTATAAAGAATAAGCGTTTATTACGCATGACAATTCAAACGGTGCGTACAAATCTCTATTTACATACATACATATTGAGTAAGATTAAAACGAAAGGGAATGCGTTTAGTATGACCTGTCGTCACGGCTTTATTTTTAGCACTAACTTAAATCCGCAAGGAGTGGCAATTATATGCCTGCTTGTGCAGTAGGCACATGTACAAAAACTAATTAGGATAGATGGGGGATTATACCCCATACAATATCTCAATCTTGAACACATATCGCTCATTTGCTGCAAGACCGGCATAAGTCAAAAACATCGATTCGCCAGAAAACGCGTTTAAAGTTTTCAACTTACTACAAACTTACACGGTGACTCCAACCTTACACCTCCTCTCAAGCGGAGCATATAAGAGGTATTCATATGAATTTTTCACTCAACGTGAAGTATGATATAACGAACAATTCTGCAGCATTAACTCCAAAATCACGTTTTTTGAATTATGCCGGTCTTGCAGCAAATGAGCGATATGTTTACATACATGGAGAGTGGAATATAAAAGTATATCGTCACCTGAAATGCAAATTAACGTAACAACATTTTCAGAAATTTACAGTGGCATGAATGAAACACGGAATAAAATGGAACATGAGTGAAACAAAATATTAATATTGGTCAAAACTGGTTTATATATGACCGCAGAACCAGAAATTTTTGAACATATTTAATATGATGTATATAATTTGAAGTAGTGAAGCGTAATCAATAAGACACTCAATTTCGAATTTTTTGATGATACGTTATTTTGCATTTCAGGTGACGATATGTGATATACTATATAATGTGTGGTTTTAGTCTTCATATTTCCAACATTATTTGTTTCTTAGCGTAGAATTAAGTGCTGACGACACAAAGTTATTGGTCTGAAGTAGTTTAAGCCTGGAACAGTTTTTTAGTGGAAAGAATAAAAGGTGGGTGCTAGCGCTCTAGGACTTAGTCCGACTAGGGGCCTTCTTCAGAGGAAGTTTCATAAAATTTTTTTAACATAAAAACGAATCAAAAAAGAAAAATAGCAACTGGTAGAGGTTTTACTATCTGGTAATTTTTTAGCGAATTCGACGAAACTTATGTAATATTATTTAAACTAAACAGAATTTCTTCTACATCTTCTTTGCCTTGTTTTGTTCGCATTTTTCGTAATATTTTCGCCTCCATTTTCCAACATTTCGTCAGCAATTATATACTTTAAAATTTTCATATTTCTAAGCAACACGTTCTGCGCAAAAGTATCAGCTGAGCGTCAGCAGCAGAGTATCAAGTTGGTAGCACGATTGCAGTATTGCGGTCATTACTCAGCACCTCGAACTTACACATAACTGATAAACCTTACGCATCTGAAAGTATTTCCTTGCCTTGATCCCAGCAAAATGTAAAGAGTATGAAAGATTCGGTTACACCCGAACCCAGCGCTTCCTTACTTTTTCTATTTTTGTACTTTTAAAACTACAAAACAGACCATGTCGATTTTTGTCTGCCACTGAATATTGTGAAATTTGATCAAAACAGGAAGTTCATATAGTTAGTATGTTTCAAATTTATTCTCTAAAATCAGAAATACTTAATTAAATGGAAGTTTCTGTAGAATTTTTTTTTTCCACGGTTCTTAATTTTTATTAAAATACTGGAAAACCGTGGAGTGAAAAGTTCTGAATAACATTCTTACCTAATTGTAAATATTTACGCATATATTTCCTTCTAACGCATCTAACACCTAATTAAAGAGCAAAAAATTATTATTTTTAATATGTGTGTGTTTGTATTAGTTTTCGCGCTAATTTCTTCAATATATGGAGCTTCTATAGCTGTGACTTTCTGAGATGATGTCCAAAATTAGACTTCACAGTTGGTATTGATAGACAATGTGCTCCTGGAGCTTTTTGAATCAAAGTTTGCAATTTGTACAAATTTGCTGATAAATCTAGTTAATAGTTAATCTAAGTATCGCAAGTCACAATAAATTATCGGCAATATTGGCAATTTCTTTTCAGCAATATAATATAGAGAGTAGAGTTTTTCTGTCTTCTTTTACACAAAGTTTTCGCAAAGTTTGTGCGGTTCGCCTACGTGACACTTGAAGCGTGTTGCATAGTTTATTTTTTTTTTGGTCTCTCATTTAGCTTAAAAGATGTTACCATGAATATGGTAGAAGATTAAATATGGAATATCGAGCTCTCTTGCCATCTCTCTAACACTTACCGGAAGATTTTCAAGCACCATATCCTTCACTTTTTTAATATTTTCATTATTTGAAGGGGTCGAGGGTCGTCTAGAACGAGACATATCTTCAACGAAAATGTATATCCACTGAATTATTCCTTGTCATCTGATCATGACCTCTTTCAACTAGCAAAGACAGGAGTTTCGGATCATTTTACCTGTGTATAACCATATCCGTCATGAAGATAGCGACGAATTAATATGCATTTGGTGTTAGGAAATACATTTTGTGTTTTACGTTATTAGATTCGAATATAATTATTTCAGTCGTAATATATATAAAATGAATAAAAAAAGCACGAAATTGCTTGTTTCACAAAAGAATAAAAATATTTTAAAACTAATGTTACAGAGTTCTCAGTGGGTGTTTTTATTTTCATGCTCACTCATTCATTGGACTCATGTTTTTATATATTTTTATTAGTTATTTTTAAGTTCATATTTATTAAACAAATCTTTTATTGTAAGCATTGTAATTTGTGTAATTATTAAATTTACCTTCAAAACGAGCATATTTGATATTATATCATTGAGTTTTTGATTATATTTTCTTAATAGATGATGAATCTGAGGAATTTTTGGGACTATTTGATACTGAAGTTACATATATTGAGGGAGGCCGTACAGCAACAGGTTTTTACACAGTTGAAGATATGTTATACACCAAACGCTTATATCGTGTGCATGCGGCTGGTTCATCGATTCATTTAGAGCCCGTAGCATTAAATTTTGACTCCCTTGATTCTCGATTTGTCTTTATGTTGGACTGTGGTATCAAATTATATATTTGGCTTGGTTGCGCATCAAAAAATACATTAAATTCTAAAACGCGGCTAATGGCAGAAAAAATTAATAAAACCGAGAGAAAAAATAAATGTGACATCATCGTAGAAACGCAGGGCAAGTAAAAAAAAATGCTTTAAATTTATTTTTTATTTATTTGTCATGTAATTTGCAGGAGAAGAAAGCGACGACTTTTGGAAAAACCTTGGCATTGATTCACAAGACATATCAGAGAAAAAAATTCACCAGCATGTTCCGGATAGTTTTGAGCCGGTTATTCCTCGTCTATATCAGGTTCAACTCGGCATGGGCTATTTGGAGCTACCCCAAGTGGAATTGGCAAATCAAAAATTGGTTCATACCTTTTTGAATAGCAAAAATGTTTACATATTAGACAGTTATACAGATTTGTTTGTGTGGTTTGGAAAAAAATCTACTCGACTGGTGCGAGCAGCGGCAATAAAGTTATCACGAGAACTTTTTCATATGATAAATCGCCCTTCTTTCGCATTGATCACTCGCTTGCAGGAAGAAACAGAGACTCAAATATTTAAATCAAAATTTGTTGGTTGGGATGAAGTTATGGCAGTTGATTTCACAAGAACTGCTAAATCTGTTGCTAAAACTGGAGCAGATTTGACCAAATGGGCTCGTAAGCAAGAGACTCGTGCTGATTTAGCAGCTCTTTTTATGCCTCGCCAAAATGCAATGCCGCTTAATGAGGCTGAGCAACTGGAGGAAGATTGGAACTATGACCTTGAAGCAATGGAGGCCTTCGTATTGGAAGGAAAAAAATTTGTACGATTGCCAGAAGAAGAGTTAGGAAATTTCTATATGGGAGAGTGTTACGTATTTTTGTGCCGCTATTGTATACCCGTTGACGAAGAAGACCTCGAAGTGGACCCAATTAAACCATCTGATGATGAAATCCAATGCGTAGTTTATTTTTGGCAGGGGCGAAATGCCAGCAATATGGGTTGGTTGACATTTACGTTTACTCTACAAAAAAAATTCAAGGCAATGTTTGGAGAAGAATTAGAAGTAGTACGCATTCATCAACAACAAGAGAATTTGAAATTCATGGCTCATTTTAAACGCAAGTTTATAATTCATATCGGGAAGCGAAAGGATAAATCGAAAGATTCTAATATAAAACCTGTTGTTGAGTTCTTTCATTTACGATCAAATGGTGGAGCATTGTGTACTCGTCTCATTCAAATTCAGCCTGATGCAACAAATTTAAATTCAGCCTTTTGGTATATTTTTATTAGGACTAATTATAGTGAACAAACTAATGCTAAGATTTTTTGCAGTTATATTTTATACGTACCTTTTGACATCAAAGATGAAGCGCAATCGGGTATAGTTTATGTTTGGTTGGGTTCAAAGTCAACACCAGAGGAAGCAAAGCTTATCCAAGAAATCGCTGAGAAAATGTTTAATAATCCATGGGTTAGTTTACAGATTTTAAACGAAGGAGAAGAGCCAGAGAATTTCTTCTGGGTTGCTTTGGGTGGACGCAAAGCTTACGAAACAAATGCTGATTTTATGAATTATACCCGACTTTTCCGATGTTCCAATGAGAAAGGTTATTTCACAGTTGCAGAAAAATGTACTGACTTTTGTCAAGATGATTTGGCAGATGATGACATAATGATATTGGATAATGGTGAGCAAGTATTCTTATGGCTTGGATCCAAATGTAGTGAAGTGGAAATAAAATTGGCGTATAAATCAGCGCAGGTAAGATTTCAAACCCTATACAAAAATCATTCGAGATATAATTTGTAAGGATGGTTCCGTATAGGTCGAGATAATGCGAATTATGAAACACCATACGTGTCAGCCTATTTAGATTTTCTAATAGAAATACCTCATACCATAAATATTTTTATCATTCTTTCTGTGAACAGACGCACTTAATAAAAGATTTTGATGTGGCTTCTCAAAGTGATGTTACACACGGTTTAGTTACCGTGTCTTAAGTAAGGATTGTATTTATAGTGCATTTTTTTTTATTTAATAAGTTAGCTTCGTCCATTATATATAAGGTTTTCATTAAAATCGTTGTATATACAAATTTCTTTAAACATGCTAAAAAAATTGTAATGTAATAATTTTGTTTTAGGTTTACATACAACACTTACGCATAAAACAACCTGAAAGGTCACGGAAGCTTTTCCTCACTTTAAAAAATAAGGAGTCTAAACGTTTTACAAAATGTTTTCATGGATGGAGCAGTCATAAATCTGCTCCAGAGTAATTGATTCAGTACATTACCGGTACAAGTGACGAACCATTATTATTAAATCAATGTACGTTGTATTCATATGTCATATAAATCGAAACCAATGGAGAAATGAAAATAAGATGTAATATATTTTCCCATGTTTTAGTTTTGTAATTACTACTAATTATTATAAAATGATATGGAATTCATTGAAAAGATATGTCCTTTATTTTAATATGTAAACGAGTGAGACTAATCTGCATTCAGCATCTGTTCTAAATTAATTCCTCTTTTCTGAAATGTGCCCAGCCAGGTTTGTAAATTTTGCGAGCCAACCATCCCCACACGTTGATAATCGTCGTTTTGGTTGAAGTTTTGAAATTCCGGAGCTTCGAAAGGTTGATATGAAGTTGAATTGCTTTAACTATTTACAATTCAACTGAGTGGACCTGAAACCCGTTATAGAGGTATTAATCTTTTCCAATGAAAAGTAGGAAACTGCACTTTAACTACAACATTTGCCTTGGTGGGAAATCTCTTTAATGCTACCGCCTTTATTATTTTGACCGTACCCTGACTTATTACGCAAGGAATTGTATGTTACTTATTGACTTCTATAGGTTCAGTGCCAATACGAGTTCAAAATCTGAATATACAAAAAGTCTACATACAGTTCAAATCTCATACTTTGTACATTGTTATATCAACAGTAAGGTAATACTTCAATAGCTATAATGGCTCCGCGAAATGAAATATCAATTGATGTAAGAAATTTGGTGATAAAAGAAAGAAAAAAAAATCATATGGTGAAATTTCTAAAATTTTAAACTTGAGTCGAGCAACAGTACAGACAATTCTAAAAAACTTTAAAAATAATGGTTCCAACGAAAATAAACCGCGCAGTAGACGCCCAAAAAAACAATCTCGTAGATACGTCAGCCTGATTCTCAACGAAGTAGACCAAAATCCAAAAGTTAATGCTCCAAATTTAGCCGAACGCATAGCAAGTACGTCACAAATGAGTATCCAACCAAGAACAATAAACAATAAAAAAAACTCTAAACGATAACGGATTCCACAGTAAAACACCACGGAAGAAACCTTTTATTTCTGAAAAAACCGGAAAATTCGTTTAAAGTTCGCCAAAAAACACAAAGAAAAGGAAATGGATTTTTGGAAACAAGTTTCATTTACAAATGATTTTAAATTCACTCTTTTTGGTAGTGATGAAAGGGCTAAAATTTGAAGGAAAACTAACGCCACGCTTGAACCGAAGAACGTAGTATCAATTGTGAAGCTCGATGGCGGCAGCGTAATGGTTTGGGGAGCTGTTGCGGCCTCTGGAGTTAGAAAGTTGGACTTTATTGAAGATGAAATGGACGGTTATAAGTATAAGTCTCTGTTGGTACATAATTTGAAGCCTTTGGCGGATAATTTAGGGCTCGGTTCCGGTTGGATATTACAACATGATAACGATCCGATACATGCGGCGCAAATTGTTAAGGACTGGTTGTTTTATTATACTCCAAGGCAATTAAATACACCACCTCAAAGTCCAAATATGGATATTATTGAACATGTCTGGGAGATTTTGAAACGTAGAATTAGAAAGAACCAAATTTCTGGCTCTGCTATACTCTAAGAGCGCATATTATAGATACCAATGGGGACCCAACTAAATACTAAAACGTCTTAATAACTAGCATTTTGTACAGTTTTTCGCACTGAACTAAGATATTTTTGTACTGTATGTAGACTTTTGTCAACACAATATTTGAGTTTTTATTCCATAAATATGTAGTTTTATATTAATTAATGGATTTTTTAAGTTTGTTGTTATTAGAAAGAAGATTAGCACCCCTATCATGCATTTCGATTACGTTCCCGCTCTACGCTCCGCCGGAGTCGAAATTAGGTATCATGCGTTGCGATTGGATTGAAAGAAGAAGAAGAAGAGCTATAACTCTTTCGAAATCAGCTGTTTGCTTTGAAATATGTGAAACTGGAACATAACAAAGCAAAAATACACAAATTACGGCTGTTCAAAGAAAATAAATAAAAGTAAAATTTTTATATTGTTATTATTTTTATTAAACGTAACTATGGAATCTTTATCCGCGGCGATATTACTGGTTGAGCAGGAGAGCAGCGCACCTCAGAATGCTGGGGTGAGAATTGAAAGGAGAAGATTACGAGATATGTGCGATCCCTTCCAGATGAATGACGGGCTGTAAATAATTGCACGTGAAAGTAGACATTTTCCTTACAATTTGTTTACTTATTTAGATTCAAAAAAACTTTCGTCTGAATAAGGATGCATTCAAGTATGTCCTAGATACGTTTGCGGAAAAAACGACGGCAAGAAAATTTGATGCTACCTCTTTCTAAAACTGGAAATATCGTGTGTTTTACAACTTTTAAATACAAGTTTTACTTACATTTTTTGAAAATTAAAAACAAATCACGCAAATAATAAAATTTTCGCAGCAAAATAAAAACACAAAAAGTCCTCCGCCAACAAAATTGCAACTTAGCAAAACGGAGCTACGATCGAAATGCATGATAGGCAGGATTGTAAATTTCGAAGTTGAACTGAACGGGAACGGAACGCATGATACCAAAGTCGCCAAACGGAGAAAATTTCAATCCAAGTCGAAATGCGTGATAGGGGTGTAGAATAAAACTGTATCAACACATTTTTCTAAAAAGTTTTTGTACTCTCACATCGAAGAAAACAGGGGGTGTATGTAGACTTTTGTCCGCCACTGTATTTACTAATCTTACGACAAAATAAGAACCTAGAATCTAAACGTTCTTAACAGTGACTGTTTAAGCAGCTGCAATTATATTATGCTGATGAAGGTATGCTAACCTTTCAGGGAATACCTGTGTCTTATTTTATTCATTTTGTGTTATGAAAGGTTAATATCGAGGCAATAATGAGAACATAATTCATGATGTAAAGCGTATAATGTGAGTATGTTAAAAACATTCTCATTGAAGTACCAAAAAAACAAAAACCAACTGATTAAAAATATTTATTTTGAAATACATATGATTTATTATATTAATCTTTATTAAAAACACTAATAATAAAACTAAAAATTTTAACTTGTGTAACTTTTGTGCACTCACCTTTGGGGTTTTGAATCACAAAATAGAGTCGCGGAAAGAAATGAAACCTAATTTATCCGTGAGGGTGAGTATTGGTAGACACCAAACAGCCCTTTATTTTCAATCAAAACCAAACGATTTACACTGGTTATGCTTATTGAAAATAATGAAGACTAATATTAAATAAATTGTATTGGCGGATTAGAAGCGGGACGCGCAGAAATAATGTCGAACCGATCGCTGATGAGGTCGCAAACGAACTGAAAGAGTCGATCTGTTTATCGGTCCTTCCTGGTTCCCGTTGGTGCTGAATCGGATGGTGTTGGTGTAGATGTGCGCTGATGCGTGTAGATGTCGGTGTGTAGTGCTCTCACGAGTAGTGTAGAATGTGGGTTGTAAGCGTACTGTGGTGAAAGTTGCGTGTTAGTGATGTAAGCTTGAGTCGATGTGGTGTGATGTGGTGAAGGTTGCGTGTTAGTGATGTACATAAGTTTGAATCGATGTGGTGTTGTAATGTGGTGTGTGTTGAGGTCGGGGGAGGATGCTCATTTGTACATCCTGGCCCCCCTAGGCGAGTGTCTAGCCTAGTAGCCTCTGAAGTCGTTGTAACGTGGCTACCACGTTGCTGAGGCCGGTAGAACGGGGCGATTGCGGCCTTGGCTGGCTCCTCCGGTTCGGTGTAGGACCGACCTCCGTAGGGTAGGCCGGCCTGCGTGGTTGCGATCGCTTGGGTCTTCTGATGGCATTACGGCTGCGAGGAGCATCATGATGCCCACCATCGAGTACGCCGGTGCGGTGTAGCAGATTATGGTGGTGACGCATGCATACTTGGCACTGGTAGCCCGTTGTGCACTCTTGCGTAAGATGGGTGGGCGCCAGACAATTCAGGCAATGTCCATGTACCTGAGCGACCAGCCCTTGAAGATGCCACAGCATGGCAACCGATGACGACGGCGACATAGAGCGCATTCGAGTTGTGGTGGTTCCGGAGCCGTTGATCGCGTGTCGTTATGTGGAGCCGTTGAAACTGCTCGGGGAGCTGCGGTGGCTCGCGGCGCTGCGACTGGTGTAGTCTTCGAGCGCGGAACAGTAACTGCCGAACGTATTGTGGGCGTGGGCGAAGTTGGCATCTCGGCATCCATTGTTATCTGTTAAAAGATTTTATTTTAATTAACATATACATCTATACATACATTCATATGGGCATTGGTGCCGCGAAATGTGGCACGAGTGAGTCGT
The DNA here is from genome assembly GCF_023373825.1 of Bactrocera dorsalis. Classification (NCBI taxonomy): domain Eukaryota; kingdom Metazoa; phylum Arthropoda; class Insecta; order Diptera; family Tephritidae; genus Bactrocera; species Bactrocera dorsalis. Next base: position 42,704,460 of record NC_064305.1, read on the forward strand.
CATGTGGATCGACTTCCTTTTCTCGGTTTTTGTTGCTAGTTATTGACATTGGAGCATTTTATCATTATTTATTTTTCGTTTCTTTGTTTTTTAATTACGGTTACGATATTTTCGGCTTTATCGGCGGTTGGCAAAAAGCATAGCTTGACGAGCGGCCTGGTTAGTGTTCCCGTTTGGGTGCGGAGATCGACTACGCGAATATAACCGTCGGAGCCGTAGTAGAGCTTCTCTATGCGGCCAAGCCGCCATTCGGTGGGGGGAAGACAATCGTCATTGATTAAGACACAATCTCCAAGCTTAGGCGCATTTTCTATGATTTTCCATCGGTACCTTCTGTGGAGGTCCTTTAAATAATCATCTTTCCATCGGCGACTGAAGTCATGATGGAAAATTTTAATTCTTTCCCAACGGTTTAATAAGGAAAGCGACTCCACGCCGGGCTCAGGTGTGGCCAAAATGGGCGCTCCTTTAAGAAAATGCCCTCGCGTGAAGGCAGTAAAGTCTGAGGGATCTTGCGAGAGTGCAGCGAGAGGCCGTGAGTTAAGAACGGCTTCAATTCTAGTTAACAAGGTCGTGAATTCCTCATAATTGAATTTATAGTTGCCAGCTAGCTTCTTGAAATGAGATTTGAAGCTTTTTACAGCTGACTTCCATAAGCCGCCCATGTGAGGGGCGCTTGGGGGGATAAACTGCCAATCGATACCTTGGGGAGCGTATTTTTGGACAATCAGGGGTGTTGTGAAATCTGATAGTTATCGGAATCAGAATTGAAACCGATCAAAAAAAGCAGTAGGTGTCATGAATTCAGACATTATTGGTTTGATATTCGAAACAGAATTTGTACCGGTTTTGGATGTCACGGAAACCAATTTTATCGGTTCTGCTGTCAGAAACAAAGCAAGAAGATAGTCGCACACAGATTTGAAATGTAAGTTAGGAAATCGAGTTATTTTATTGTTACGAATTGATTTATCTTTATTTCTATAGGAAAAAACATAAGAATAAAACACGGAATGTCTTAGTTATTGAGTTTTGGAAAAAATGCGGATATTTAAGGGGGGAGCCTGCTTTAGAATCTTAAAAAATCGATTTTTTTTGAAGATTTTTTCGTGAGGGAAAGAAATAATTGATTAAAGAAAATTTCTAGGGTTTATAGTTATACATATATTTAAACACCACTCGGCAATTTTTTGAATACGAATTCTTTGATATTCTGCCTTAGGGAAGCAATTGCCCGATGCGTCTCGCGTGTGCATTTGTCGGGCGGCGGGCAGTACGCAAGTCGCCATTTCTCTCGGAAACAAAAAATTCAAAGAGATTATATTTGTTAATAACTTATGTTCAAGTTGAATTAGAAATAAAAAAATTCTAAAATTTTTTAAAATTAAAAACAAAAATTGGTTTTTGACCAAAAAATGTTACTTTATGTTATGTTGTTTAAACATACATACATATGTCCAAACTTAACTTTTCTTAGTTTTTTTTTTTTTAGTTTAAATAGAAGATAATAAACTTTGCCCCAATTCCATACGTTTAGTTTTTTCCAATCCTGCCCGCCAATTAAGAAAAATCGTAAAAATGAAAAACCGAGTCAAAGTTTTCGCTTTCTGTCCAAACCGTCATATACATACATACATGCATGTATCTGCCAGATGCTCGCTCACTATTTTCCTTCTAGCGTCGACAATATTTCGAATTCCCATTTATAACTTTAGGGACATATTCTTAGATAATTTTTAAAGAGATTTAAGAAACAAAAATTAAATTTTTTGAAATTTGTAAAGCAGGCTCCCCCCTTAAAGAAGATTTACAAAACGTAATAAACGCAACTTAACTCTTCATTCATTCGATAAATATTAACCCTTAAAATCTTTCTTTAATTTGGAACTCATTAATAATTTTAATAAGACTGCTTCTAAATGTATTCATTTGCATGTTTTGTCACATTAGTAAACAGCTGGTTCGAATATTGGTTTTGCGTATGTGCGAAAAGACGAAAATCCAATCAGATTCTGTGACACCATTGATAATCAGAATTGGTTTGCAATTCTGACAGCTAAGCAATTCTGTCTTGGGTTCCACAACACCCCTGAATGTCCGGTAAGACTTGTTTTGTGAAGTCCACAAACTGTTTTTCCGTAGCTCTTTGAGCTCCGATAAAAGTTTTACCATTATCGCTCATAATTTTTGATGGAAAGCCTCGTCATCTGACGAAACGAATAAAAGCCGCAAGAAAAGCCTCTGTCGTCAGATTCGTACATAGCTCAAGGTGTACTGCTTTTGTCGTGAAACAGACAAAAACAGCCACATAGCCTTTCATGAGGGTAAGAGACTTTAGCATGGATGCCTTTATCATAAAAGGCCCAGCAAAATCTACACCGGTAATGGTGAAAAGCAGAGCAAAATTGCAGCGTTCAGGTGGAAGTGCTGCCATAATCTGCGATCGCATTTTCTGCTTATTCATAGTGCAGATTTTGCACATGAAAATGCACTTCTTTATTTGGGGCTTCAGTCGGGGTATGTACAGCTCTTGGCGGACCATAGTTGCATGAGGCGATGTTCGGCGTGGAGCATTAGTATGTGGATATATCTAAAATTAAAGTGGCAAACGGACACCTCTCTGGTAGGCCTCGCTTGAATTAGCAAGCCGACCATTTGCACGAAGTAAACCCTTCCTGTCTAGAAATAGGTTTAGAACTAAGAGTGAGCTCTTTTTATCATTAGTTATTATCTATTAGTAGCGCGTTTGGATTGATGCGATAAGAGCGACCTTTGCTGTTTGTAAGTCTTGGTGCGTCAATTTATCGCAATGGAGATAAGTTGCTCCTTTAACTTTAAGTTTAAGCCGCTCTAAAAACTTGAGCATATAGGCAACTACACGGAGGGCTCGGGGGAACGATGAAAATCATTCAAGGATGTCAGTGTCATCCAGTGTTGCATGATAAGTGTCGATTTTACGACTTTCTGGGGCAAGTATGTTGCGCATGGACGACTGTGGCCAAGAATCGGGAGATTCTGTTAACCATCGGGGGCCATTCCACCAGAGGGTGGAGGTGGCGAGATGCAGAGGTTTGCATTCTCTTGTACCTAGATCAGCAGGATTGTCAGCACTGGCTACGTGACGCCAAGTAGCTGATCCCACTAGGTCAAGTATTTCAGATGTTCGGTTAGAAATATAAGTTTTCCACGCATGTGGTGGTTTTTCTAACCAGGCTAGAACTATCTCGGAATCGGACCATAAATATAATCAGTATTTCGCAATATTGTAACGTGGCTTTTACCACCTTACAATAACTTACGTCAACTTACCTCACTACGATGTTGAACGCCGCTAGAGCCTTCCACCGTGTACCCGCACCATACGCACACAACTTACCTCACTATGATATTGAACGCTGCTAGAGCCTTACATCATGTACCCGCACCATACGCACACAACTTACCTCACCACGATGTTGAAAGCTGCTAGAGCTTTACACCATACGTCCTAACGCACTCCAGCACTCTGGCGAGGACGGTCGCCATCGACAGCATCAGGCAGGGGTAAGTTAAAAACAATAGAAGTAGGCAGTATGGGGTAGAAAATCGCTCAGAAAAGGGGGGAAGCGCAGGCCTCGCGCAGAAAAGGCATCACCGCCGGGTGATGCCAGTGCTCGCGATAGCCCTGCCCGGTAGTTGGGGGAATGCGCAGGCCTCGCGCAGAAAAGGCATCACCGCCGGGTGATGCCAGTGCTCGCGATGTCCCTGCCCGGTAGTTGGGGGAATTCGCGTGCCTTGCGCAGCAAAGGCATCACCACTGGATGATGCCAATACTCGCGATGGCACTGCCGTAGCCGCGTCGAGAACACGTGGCGTCAGTACCGCTGCCTACGGCACCGTTATTAAAACTAACGCGACTAACAGGCGACATGTAATGTAAAGACAGTGCAAGAGAGTCGATAGTAGGACGAAGACGGTTGGCTATTAACGAAATCTCTCCTACACAGAGGAGTCCGTTCATTTTCGTCAATTCCGTTCGTTTTCATCACCGTGCCAGCTTCAACAAGCGTCAACGCCTGGCTCATCAATTCCGTTCGTTTTCATCACCGTACCAGCTTCAACGAGCGTCAACGCCTGGCTCATCAATCCCATTCGTTTTCATCACCGTGTCAGCTTCAACAAGCGGCACGCCTGGCTCGCCAATCTCGCTCGTTTTCATCGCCACTGTATACATCACGCTGGTCTGGCTGTCCACTGAAAGGGGACATCTATTGAATTAAATATTTTATTTGCTAAGGGTTCGTGGGTCCCAAGGCTGACCCTGGAGCGGCTGAGCATACCTCAGCTATGGAAGAAACCCCATTACAAATTGCACCCGAGCAGGGACCTGACTTTGTGAGTGATAGTGAAAAACATGAAACGGTCACCAACGCTCATGAATCAGGTTCGCCGCGCCTCCCACACAATCATAAGCATCGCAGTACTCCAGCGATGAAGGCTCTAACGCTTGAGATGGACACAACCAGTTGGATTTACTGGCTGAAGAAGGACCGACCGGAAATTCTGCAGGACAAAGCGCTGCAATGGTTTCGTGTAAAACGCAACACCATCAACACGTGGGACGACTTTCGTTACGAGGCTGAGCGATTCTTTTTACCGAAACGTCACCTCGCACATCTGGAGGAAACCATCCATCAGCGCAAGCAATTTCCCAGAGAGAAGGCAAAGGATTATGTGCTGGCTAACCAAACGCTTATCCGCCAGCACCCGAAACTTCGCGATGAAGATCACACCGAACGCATATATGACGGCTTAAGGGTGGAATATCGCTTATATGTCCGTCGGAGCGATTTCAACAGCGTGGACGAACTACTCGAATTAACGGAAGAATTCGAGTTGCTGAAAGGCGAGGAGACCAGGCAAGCGAGAAACACCAATCACTGTTTGACGGCGGTAAGTAATAAGTATTGCCGCGAGAAAGTTTGTTGGCGATGCAAGCAGCCGGGACACCGAAGACACCAATGTCGCTCTCGCTGCGGACTCGACGGAACCATGTCGCGGGACTGCAATTGTCCTACACATGTGGCAGTGCGAGCCACTCCGCGCCATGGCAGCACCTACCACCATCCGAGAACTACGCCGCTTCCTGGGAGCAGCCTCGTGGTACCGACGTTTCGTAGCAGACTTCGCCACAATATCAGCACCACTGAACCGTTTATTGAAAAAGAACCAGCGTTGGTCATGGGGTGCCGAACAAGAAGAAGCATTCCAGGCGCTAAAGGAAAGACTAACTAGTGCACCCATCCTGGGCTGCCCTGACTTCGAGAGGCCTTTCTGTCTGCAGACTGATGCCAGCGGAGAAGGACTAGGCGTGGTACTATTTCAACGCCATTCGGACCAAGAACGGGTTGTAGCATACGCCAGTCGCAGCTTGACAGAGTTGGAGAAGCCATACTCCGCCACCGAACAGGAGTGCCTAGCCGTATTGTGGGGTATAAGGAAAATGCGACCATACCTGGAGGGCTATCATTTTACCGTAATCACCGACCATCATTCACTTAAATGGCTTCACACCCTGCAGAACCCATCCGGAAGACTCGCAAGGTCGGCCCTAGAGCTACAACAGTTTGACTTCGACATCGAGCATCGCAAAGGTACCCTCAACGTAGTCGCCGACGCGCTATCCAGATGCCCACTGAAAGACCAAGAAAGCAATGCGGAACTTTTGCATGCCGTCCATGATCAACCGGATAGATGGTATGAAAGACGTACGCGCCAGGTACACGATCAACCAAAGAAACATCCCGATTACCAACTTATCGATGGCCGGCTCTTTCGGCACATCGCCCCACGCAATACGCTATCCAGGTCACCACGCTGGAAACTATGCGTACCGGAGCACCGTCGACTCGAAGTCCTGAGAGTAAATCACGACGCCAGCACCGGCGGTCACCTGGGTGTACACAAAACACTCAAACGCACACAAGAAGGGTACTATTGGCCTGGGATGCACTCAAGTATGTTCGTCGATGCCAACAATGTGCCGAATATAAGATAGACCAGCGCCGACCTGCCGGGATGATGGCCACCATGCAATGTAACGGCAGACTATGTAGGCCCACTACCACGCTCAACAAATGGCAACACGTGCTTGCTAGTGCTCAAGGATAAGTTCTCCAAGTGGGTGGAACTCGTGCCAGTCCGGAATGCAACCACCGCCAGTGTTATAAAGGCGCTACGAGAACGCGTGATATACCGGTTTGGTTGCCCTGACGTATTCCTTACCGACAACGGGAAGAAATTCACCGGCAAGCCGCTTACACAGTTCCTGGAGAGCCACGGAATTCAACATCGTTTCACCGCCATTTACGCTCCACACGAGAACCCAACCGAGCGCACCAACAGAGTCGTGAAAACTATGATCGCCCAACGAGCAAAGGCCGATCATCGGACCTGGGACCACCAATTAGCCGAAATAGCTTTCGCGATAAATACATCACAACACGACTCGACAAAAACATCAGCAGCTGAGATAAATTTCGGGTACACACCAGCTACACCGAAACAAATCCGCAAAAAAGGGAACGTGCCCGACGAAGAAGCCACCACCGTGCCGACACACACCGAGCTTTGGCAAGAAGTTTCTCGCAACTTGTCTACCGCAGCAAAACGCCAGAAGAGATACTACGATTTGCGCAGACGACCATGGAAGCCACTTATCGGCGAGAAAATACTCAAAAGAGATCATCCGCTCTCTTCGGCAGTAAACAACTTTGCACAGAAGCTTGCTCCGAAGTATTCTGGCCCATATATCGTCAGAAAATTCAAGTCGACCAATACAGTTGAACTTGTGAATCCGAACGCACCAGGTGGGCGTACCATTCATGTGCATCTGCAAGATCTAAAGCAGCTGCCAACTGAATACTAAACTTGAGTAGCCGCTAGCGCGATCTCTACCGAGCCTACGGACTCTAACTCCGAGCCACCTAGCACCAATGTAACGCAACCATAGACGTTGCCAACACCAATCAAAGCGTCCGTTTGCTCATCTCTTTCCAGATAACCAAAATGAAACCGACAACCAGCAGAAGGCCGCATGCATCGAGCCGCCAACCACAGACGCCGGACGACCCGCAAAGGCCGCCACCTTTCCGGCCACCCCCAGAAGCACGACCGTGGGTGCACCCGAATACAACCGCGTTACATGCGATAAGTACCGATAACACCGGGTCAGCACGGCAAAGAGTACCGCGAGGAAGGAAGCCAGTACCGCGGAGCCACTCGCAGTGAAGGTGCAAGAGGCGCCCGCTACAACAACGCCGGCATGCTCGAACGACGATGGGGCGTCTGCCCCAGCAATTGACAAGACCAACGTCGAGACGACGCCGCCTCACCCAAAAGCGACGCCAAACCCGACGACGACCTAGCCTCCAACTGCCGAGATCTGTGCACAACCGGCCACGCCTGACACATCACACCCACAAGTGACACCGGTGGGCGAAATCCCAGGGTTCCTGGAAGGGCTGGTGATGACCAGACAGCATTTTATCAAGCGCTCCAAGCGAACGCTGTTCTTCCGGGGCCGACGTCTAGCCCTCCAGAAGCTAGAAGGCGACCGGGTTCTGGTGCGATACGGCGAGGACAGATGCGTGCTTCACTTATACGAGTAACACCTCAGAGCAGCCGTTATAATTAAGTCATTAGCTTTAAGTATGTATTTGCATTACCTTTAACTGTACAATCCATCCCGTAGGCCAGAAATTAAAACTAGTTTTTTTTTACCAGTTACCATAGTTATTCATGCATTTATGCGATTACATTAAATGGGTGTCACTAGTTGTAAGCTATAAGACCTAAAACGCCTTGTACTTTAGGTTAAGAAATACTATTAAATAAAGGTTTCCACACCCGCTCCCCGTTCACGGCACACGCCAACTAGGACAGCCAGCCAGCCTCCAGCCGAACCATCGTGGGAGATCTCCTTCCACCCGCCTCCAGCGAAGTATCATTGTCCGAAGTGAGGGGGGGACTGTAACGTGGCTTTTACCACCTTACAATAATTTACGCCGATGTTGAACGCCACTAGAGCCGTCCACCTTGTACCCGCACCATACGCACACAACTTACCTCACTATGATATTGAACGCTGCTAGAGCCTTACATCATGTACCCGCACCATACGCACACAACTTACCTCACTACGATGTTGAAAGCTGCTGGAGCTTTCCACCATACGTCCTAACGCACCATACGCATACTTACCTCGCTACGGTGACGAAAGCTGCGCTGTGCTGCTATATAAGCAAAGGCATCATGCCAGTGCTCGCGATGACTGCCCTATACAGTAGAAGGGGAGAAGCGCAGGCCTCGCGCAGAAAAAGCATCACCGCCGGGTGATGCCAGTGCTCGCGATGGCACTGCCCGGTAGTTGAGGGATCGCAGGCCTCGCGCAGAAAAGGCACCACCACCGGGTGATGCCAGTACTCGCGATGGCCCTGCCCGGTAGTTGGGGGAATGCGCAGGCCTCGCGCAGAAAAGGCACCACCGCCGGGTGATGCCAGTACTCGCGATGGCCCTGCCCGGTAGTTGGGGGAATGCGCAGGCCTCGCGCAGAAAAGGCATCACCGCCGGGTGATGCCAGTGCTCGCGATGGCCCTGCCCGGTAGTTGGGGGTATGCGCAGGCCTCGCGCAGAAAAGGCATCACCGCTGGGTGATACCAATGCTCGCGATGGCACTGCCGTAGCCGCGTCGACAACACGTGGCGTCAGTACCGCTGCCTACGGCACCGTTATTAAAACTAACGCGACTAACAGGCGACATGTAATGTAAAGACAGTGCAAGAGAGTCGATAGTGGGAGGCCAACGAAGACGGTTGGCTATTAACGAAATCTCTCCTACACAGAGGAGTCCGTTCATTTTCATCAATCCCGTTCGTTTTCATCACCGTGCCAGCTTCAACGAGCGTCAACGACTGGCTCATCAATCCCGTTCGTTTTCATCACCGTGTCAGCTTCAACAAGCGGCACGCCTGGCTTGCCAATCTCGCTCGTTTTCATCGCCACTGTATACATCACGCTGGTCTGGCTGTCCACTGAAAGGGGGGTGTGGACACTTCATCTATTGAATTAAATCATTTATTTGCTAAGGGTTGGTGGGTCCCAAGGCTGACCCTGGAGCGGCTGAGCATACCTCAGCTATGGAAGAAACCCCATTACAATATTTAAGTGGGTCTGCACCATTGAAGCTAGCTTTGCTAGTAGCTGAGCGCCACAGAGTTCAAGTCGTGGGAGACTTAGCGTTTTTAGAGGCGCAACTTTTGCTTTTGCCGTTAATAGGTGGCTTCTAGTTGCGACATCGCTTTGTGTACGCACATAGTGGCACAATATGCCACTGTCGCAGAAACCGTGTAGTTCCACTTTGTATTCGGGGTAGTTTACCCACCGTGGAATTTGTATCTGCGTAATGTCGTTCATATTATTAGCGAACTGGGATCATTTTTCTAAGCGAAGAGGTTTCACTTGTTCGTCCCTGTCGGTTCCGTCTAGCCATAATTCTTGGATCAAGATTTTCGCTTGTATCATAATTGGCGAAAGCCATCCTGCGGGGTCAAAAAGTTTTGCCACAGAGGAGAGAATTTGGCGTTTTGTAATAGCGGATAATGCGGATATGGACTCAATCGTGTATGAAAACTGGTCCGATATCGCATTCCATTGGATGCCTAGTGTTTTTGCTGTATTTTCCTTTTCAAACATAAGGAAATTAGTATCCAACAAATGGTCTTTAGGAATATTTTTTAAAATATTTGGGTGATTGGCTGTAATCTTTTTTAAAGGAACCCCTGCGGTATTGAGGGCATTTATTACCTGTGGTAAGGTCTCGTATGCTTGTGGAAGACTGTGGCTTCCAGACAGGATATCGTCTACATACGTTTGCGTCTTTAAGACTTGTGTTGCCAGTGGAAATTCTGGCTTTGTGCCTTCTGCCAGTTCGTGGAGTGTACGAATGGCTAGATATGGGGCACAATTTACGCCAAAGGTAACTGTTTCAATTTAAAGTCGCGTAGTGGACTATTGGCAGATTTTCGGAAAATAATCCGCTGAAAATCTTGATCCTCTTTATGTACCAGTATTTGTCGATACATCTTTTCCACATCCCCATTGAATACGTATTTGTATATACGCCAATTTAATATGAGGAGCATTAAATCTGGTTGGAGTGTGGGTCCCGTAAATAGAATATCATTTAGGGAATTACCCGAGCTCGTGGATCGTGAGGCATTGAAGACAACTAGAACTTTTGTTGTTTTTTCTCAGGCTTTACTACTGCATGTTGTGGCAAGTAAAGAGTAATATTTGCCTCTTATGATTTTTTCACATGGGCTTACTTCCTCCATGTGGTCTAAATGGAGGTATTCTTCTAAGACGCCATCATAATCTTGTTTGAACTCACCTTTTCGAAGTAGGGTTTTTTCCATACTTAATAACTGCTGTATTGCAGAGGTGCGAGAGTGACCTAAGGCGAGTGTGTCTGGAAATTGTTATTTTAGTGGTAGTCGTACGACATACCGACCATTATCTGATCGAGTAGTTGTGGCTTTGTAAAAGTCTTCACAATACTGATCTTCTGGTGTTGTAATTGAAACGGGGAGGAGTTCTTCTAACAAAATTTTCTCAATTGTGAATTGAGGTACTCGTTTGAGATTTCCTCAACTTGAGTTGTCATTGCTGTGACTGGTTCCGCAACTAGTCCACTTAGGACCCATCCGAAAATGGTATTTTGCGCTAGTAGTGTTTTCGAAATTTTTTCAACACCTTCTCATATGATTTGCGGTATAAGGTCAATGCCTATTAGGATGTCTATCCCCCTCCGAAATTAATGCGATTAAATTTTTTTTATAATATAAATATGCTTAATTGTATTTTTTAGAAGCATAGAAATCATGTAAAAAGTTATTCTCAATTATTATTTGTATATATGTATGTATATGCTTTACTACTAAACTAACGACAGTCTTTATAGATAAGTAGGCATATATTTTGTGGCACGCTTGCTTTATCGTTTTTGTTTTTATGAAATTTTAATGTACGGTACTTTTTTTGCTTGTTTTTTGCTACTAGACAAATTGAACGCTCTAATGGGGACCCACATTTTGTTTGGTTTCATCTTCGCTTGCAACTTTGGTAAGTCGTAGTTCAGACACGGCAACTTTGTTGCTCATTTTCGGCAATTCCTCTTTTGGAATTGCCCATCGCGTTCACACACAGCAACTCCATCCCATGTATTTGTTTTTGTAGGCTGTGAAGCAAGAGTACTAAAATACTAAGAAGAATGAGAACACAAAGCGAATTGCCCGAGCACGAGAAACTCGGTGCCCTTCCCCTTTCCTCGTCGCTCTCTCTCCACCACAAACTACGAATTGCCGCAACAAAAGTTGCCGTGTTTGAAAGACGACTAAGCATGCAAGTTTGTTTTGCCATTTTAATACCGGTTCTTATTTCGCGCATATGATCACATATTTAATCAATTTTGTCACTTTTGAAGTGGCAAGTTCGTTATAGTTAATTTGGTTAATAATATTGTTAAGTTTGCTTGAATAAATAAAAAGTTTTAGTTTATTTTATTGATTAGGTAAGTAAAGTGCAATGTTATATTGTTAGAAAGAAGTTGTGTTGTATCCGTAGGCATACTAATTTTTTTTAATAGTTTTGCGATGTCGACGCGTTCAAGCAACAACACACTTTTGAAATACTTGGAAAAAAAAAAACAAAAAAATGATGATTGTGCTAAGGAACCAGAACCAGATCAGTGTTCATCAGTGTCTACCGATAGCTCAACTCCTATTATTCCTGTCGCCGCCACTACCAGTCCTTCTGGAGACGAAACTACGTTTAACCCCCTTGACAAATTGGATTTAGGATCTTATGCTAATTCAAAACATAAAATTGATGATGAACTAAAATATGCGTTATTAAAAAAACCCTGGGTACCAGAGAAGTCTTACAAATTCCCAATCACATACGACAAAAGCCATTTGAAATTTCAGCACAAATGGTTCGATCAATTCTCCTGGCTGGTCTATACCTTAAAAAAGACTGAAGGTGCTTTGTGCAAGATTTGCGTTTTATTTGCAGCTGAATGTGCTGGGAAGGGTGCACACCAAAAACTGAGCTTATTGGTTGTGAAACCGTTAAACAAGTGGAAAGACGCGATCGCGGATTTAAGCGGCATGAGCAAAGCAAGTATCATCAAGACTGCACATTATTTGCTGATAATTGTATAAGCGTATATGAAAAAAAAAATATTGCCAAAAATAGGAAATAACTGGTTCCCATTTTTGAAACCATTAAGCTTTGTGGACGACAAGAATTATTATTAAGAGGAACTTGCGATTTCGAATGTATTAAATTCAATGAGTCTGAACCAGATATTAATGATGGTAATTTTCGAGCTATATTACGTATGCGTCTTAAATGTGGCGATATAGATTTGAAGCAACATGATGAAACTTTGCAGTTAAATGCTACATATTATAGTCCAACTATACAAAATGAATTGATTTCTGTTTGTGGTGAAATAATTCAAAAACAACTGGTGACGGCTATTAATAATGCTAAGAGTTTTCCTTGCTGGCTGATGAAACAACGGATATATCACGACAGGAACAAATGTCCATCTGTGTAAGATACACCAAGCTCCACAAAAATGTTTATATCGTACGAGAAGATTTTCTTACATTTGTTACTGTTGAAAGCACAACAGGAGCTTCTTTAGCTCAAACAATTCTGGAAAGTTTACACAATATGCAAATTGGCTGTAATTATTTAGTTGGACAAGGCTACAATGGTGCTGCAAGCATGAAAGGCAATGTGACTGGGGTGCAGGCAATAATCCGAGAAAAATATCCTGAAGCTCTCTATGTGCACTGCAGCTCTCATTCGCTAAATTTAGCTTTGTGTCACTCATGCCAAATTCAACCCATCAGATATGCAATTGGCATTATAAAATCAATAGGGCTCTTTTTCAAATCCGCCAAACGAACAAATTGCTTAACAGAATATATTGTTACGAATTTACTCTTGCTAGTTTACTTTGTTAGGTTCGTATCTCTGGATTGACAAATAAAATCAACACTGTTTAATTTAATTCAACAACTCTTTATTTCACAACTCGTCTACACTATAGCAGTTTACTCTTAGCACTGATTGATTACGTTGGCGCTGCCACGGCTTATATAGCCACGCACTTCTCGCTGATGCCGACGTGTCCTTCTAGAATATTGCGTCTGGAAATTACCAGAACATACGGCTATACGGCGCCAGACGCAAGCAGACAGCCGCGGCGCCAGACTCAGCAATTGTTTAACTAGACAAGCAGACAGTGCGGCGCCAGATGTCTATTGTTTCGACAAGCAGACAGCCGTAGCGCCAGATGTCTACAACAAGACAAATGCTATTCCATATACCTACAGCTATTGTTCATAATCAGGGATGCATATAGTAATACAAATACAACTTAATACTACTTTTGTAACACTGCCCTCCACTAAAGCCTAATCATCCCGATTAGGCACAAATCCTCTTGAACCAAATGGGGCGAGCCTCTCCAAATGTACTACTTTCATTTTACATCGTGCTTTTCCATTTCTTTGTATGCGGTATACCACGTCATTAAGTCGTTTCATCACCATATAGGGTCCTTCCCAGGCTGTCTGCAGTTTCGGGGACAAGCCTTTCTTTCGAAGTGGATTGTACAACAGGACCAGATCACCTTCTTCAAAACCTTTTGAATTTGCCGCTTGATCGAACCGGTCCTTCATCTTATTGCTCATCAGATGCGTATGCTGTCTTACCATTAGATGCAATTCATTCATTTCTTCCTTTAAGGCAGAACAATAATCTCCATCATTTCTTACAGCTGAAGGATTCGTTCCAAACTTAAGATCAGCAGGGAGTCGCAGATCAGATCCGAAAATAATCTTTGCCGGCGTGTAACCAGTTGTCTCGTGCTTCGCTGAACGATACGCCAGCAGGAACATCTGGATGCACTTGTCCCAATTCCGTTGGTCTTTATCAACGATTTTCCGCAGATGTTCTTCGAGCGTTCGGTTGAATCTCTCTACCATCCCATCTGATTGTGGGCGTAACGCTTGTGGATGCCCAATAATGTACAGACTTCTTGGAAAATGGAAGATTCGAAATTTCTGCCTTGATCTGAGTGTAATTCGACGGGCACTCCGAACCTTGTTATCCAATTTTCTACAAACGCTTCGGCTACTGTCTTCGCTTCTTGGTTTGGTAAGGCATATACTTCTGGCCATTTACTGAAATAGTCCATGACAACCAGTAGATATTTGTTTCCGGCCGTACTGGTTGGGAACGGACCTGCAACATCCATTGCGACTCGTTCAAATGGTGATCCCACGTTGTACTGTTGTAGCCTACCGCGACTTTTGGCTTTAGGACCTTTAGCTGCCATGCACTCTACGCAATTACTTATCCATTCTGCTATGGAATCTCGACAACCGATCCAGTAGAACCGTTGTTTAATCTTCTCTATAGTTTTTGTAATTCCAAGGTGCCCTCCACTAGGTCCATTGTGATATTCCTTCAACACTTTCGGGATCATGGACTTCGGTACTATGATCAGCAGACGAGACTGTTTGCCATCTTCGCTTTCCCAGGTACGATGAAGGTATCCATTAACGAGGTTTATGCTGTTCCATTGGGCCCAATATGCTTTTGCAGTTGGACTCTCTGTACTTATTTGTTCCTTTGGTGGCCGTACCCCATTTTCTTAGGCCATTACCAGCTTTGCAAGATCAGGGTCCTCCAGCTGATTGATTCTGATGCGGTGAGGAGTCCAATCATCTTCAGGTTCTATATTCAGTAATCGCACGTCGATTATACCTTCTTTTCCCTCTGATTTGGAGCAATGTTTACGTTCCAGTGGACAAGGGCGACGTGATAATGCATCCGCATTTTTGTGGTGAATCCTCTTTCGGTGTTCTGTTGGTTGATTCCGTTTTGATGGGTTTACCTTTATATTGCAATTACGGGCAAAGTGACCCGCTTTTCCACAGTTGAAACATCTGCCTGTTGTATTTACTTGCTGTGCAGCAATTGTCTTCAGAGTCTTCAATATTTCTTCCATCAGCGCTGGTTGTTCCGTTTCAACTCTTTGTACTTTGAGTGCTGGTTTACTTAGTAGGGAAGCTGTTTCCTGTGTGAGGGCGTGCGAAACCGTTTCAGCAAACGTTCTTTTTGGCAATGCATATGTGGCGCGTTTGGTGTCCACATCACAAATTCCATTTATAAAACATTGAATTTTTACCCTCTAAATGTAATCCACAGGTGCATCTGCATTTGCCAAATGAGCCAGTCGTTCTATTTCGGTTGCAAACTCTTGCAATGACTCGTTCATCTTCTGACCCCTATTTTGCAGTTCGATCTGGTATATTTGTTTCCGGTGCTCACTACCATATCGTCTTTCTATCGCACTCATCAATGCCTCATAGTTATCCCGTTCACAGTCTGGAATAGTCTGAAGGATTTCTGCCGCAGGTCCTTTCAATGATACAAACAAGGACGCTGCTTTGTCCGCTGCATTCCAGTTATTGGCCATTGCTATCTTTTCAAACTGAAGTTTGAAAATTTGAAATGGAATACTTCCATCGAATGTGGGTGCCTTCAATCTTTGATTATTTGTTGAAGGTGCAGGGCCATGCAGTTGCAGTTCTCGCACACGATTACTCAGTTGAAGAAATTCTGATCTTAAATTTTCTTCGTCATTTTTTATTGTGCTTAATTCGTCTTCAAATTTTGAAAATTTCTCTTGCACTTGTGTATTATTTTCTGTAATCTGTTGTACCAAACGCTTTTCTAACTGCGTATTATTTTCAGTCATTTGTTGTGTAAGGCGAGACTCTAACTGTGATGTATTTTCAGCTATTTGCGTTATTTGCTATGCCAGACGATTTTCTGTTTGCACTACGTTCTCGGCTATTTGCTGTGCCAGACGATTTTCTGTTTGCACTGCATTTTCTGCCATTTGCTGTGCCAGACGATTTTCTGTTTGCACTACATTTTCTGCCATTTGCTTAATAGCCACTAACAACGTGTTCATGTCTACACTTGATGATGTTCGTTGTTCTTCTACTTTCTCTTCTACCTTTGTAGAAGTTTCTGGCCCAACAAATTCGAACTCGTCCACATTAATTCCATCCGCTTCCATTGCTTCACGTAATCGTGCCTGCAGATCCGCCTTTTGCCCGCTTATCGGCAAATTACGCTCCTCCAGTTCCTTTTTTAATTGCTGAATTCTCAATTCTCCGAATTTAACCATCTTGAATTTGGATTATTTGACAATCCCACTTCTGACACCAATTGTTACGAATTTACTCTTGCTAGTTTACTTTGTTAGGTTCGTATCTCTGGATTGACAAATAAAATCAACACTGTTTAATTTAATTCAACAACTCTTTATTTCACAACTCGTCTACACTATAGCAGTTTACTCTTAGCACTGATTGATTACGTTGGCGCTGCCACGGCTTATATAGCCACGCACTTCTCGCTGATGCCGACGTGTCCTTCTAGAATATTGCGTCTGGAAATTACCAGAACATAATGCTATACGGCGCCAGACTCAGCAATTGTTTAAGTAGACAAGCAGACAGTGCGGCGCCAGATGTCTATTGTTTCGCGGCGCCAGATGTCTACAACAAGACAAATGCTATTCCATATACCTACAGCTATTGTTCATAATCAGGGATGCATATAGTAATACAAATACAACTTAATACTACTTTTGTAACAATATTAAACAAAATATGCCAGAAACAAAATGGAGAACATTAACTGCAATATGCGAGACCCGATGGGTTGAAAACCATGATGGGCTGCTGAGGTTTAAAGAGATTTTTAAAGCGATTGTCGGTGCATTAGAAGAATTAAGTGGTAATAGCGATTGCGATACTTCATCAAAAGCATCTTCTTTTATAAGATCAATATCAACCTTACCATTATGCAAAACTCTTCAAACAACTTCATGCGACTTAGCGGCTGCTGTACAGTACGTCGATCTCATTATAAACATTTTTAAAAATATGCGTACAAACTCAGACACAGAGTACGTAGATATTTTTAAAGATGGTGAGAACTTGCTTGAGTTTCTGGGTGAAACAATAGCGTTGCCTCGAATAACTGGGCGACAGCAAAACCACGCAAGCATAGTTGGAAAAGATTCAAAAAAATACTACCGAATAACCATTTTACTTCCACTTTTAGATGATTTCATTAACCAATTAAAACTAAGATTTGAAAAGCATAATGTAACAGTGACACAACTTTACAAATTGCTACCAAAAGAGTGTGTAAAGGCTGGCACAGTATTTCACGAAAACACCTTTTCATTTCATGAAAATTTTTTAAAAGACAATTACATTAAATTGCAGCTTTGGCAAACAAAATGGCGCAACGAACCCGAAATAAACATGCCTAATTCAGCAATAGAATCGCTTGAAGCCTGCAATAAAAATTTATTTCCAAATGTGCATTTTCTTTTAAAAATTTTGGTAATTTTGCCAGTTACTACATGCTCTTCCGAGCGATCTTTTTCAACTATGAAGAGGTTAAAGAAGTACCTCAGAAACTCAACAAGCACGGAAAGATTAAATGGTTTGGCATTGATGTCGGTTCATCGCCATGTGCCAACAAAAGAAGTTATTGACATATTTGCTGCGAAAAAAGCTCGCCGATTAAATTTAATTTTATAAATACATATATAGTATATATAATATGTGTTTTTAACAATTTACAGGTCTAGATTAACATATGTATGTACATAATAAATGAAATATTTTTATTTTTTTTATTTTATGATTTTTTAATATATTTTTAAAGATGTATAAGTATGTATTATATGTAAATAATCACTGTAAAGCCTGAATAAAGATATGTACATATGTAATTTGAATTTGAAATGTTTTTTTTTAGTTAATCCCCCCCCCAAATGAAATCCTGGCTACGGCCTTGTTCAATTATAATATTTATTTATGCTAAGCTGCGTTTTTGTTTATTTTTTGTTAGATTTTAATATATTATGTATTTGTTTTAACAATTTGTTGTATTGTTTAATATCCCCAAATCGTTTATTTAATTCCAAAATGAATGATTACTTTTTTAATAATTTTGTTATAATTAATTGACCCAATGTATGTAGGGTATAGCATAGGCAGATTTGTATGCCGTATGCTTATATTCTTTCGAAGTAGAGAGAGGATGCGAAAACGGAATAGAACAATTCTTTATTTTCCGTTGTCCTTTTATTTGCCTCTGCTTATTTCTTTATTGCAATAGTGCTTACTGTTTTTTTCCAAACAAAAGAGGTATTGCTAAGCAGAAATAGGTAATAAGTTATTAGTTAGTTATATGTATATTAGGGTGTCCGTTATTTACCAAATTGATTATTTTTGACGAGACGCCCCTTAAACTTTTAGTTTTCCATCTAAAAACAAATATCAGACCATAAAAAGCCCTTAATTTTCATAATAAACCTTGCCCCAAACACGATACATTTCCCATTGAAATTACATGGGATTTTGCCACTTTTTACAAATATTTTTTTTTTTCTCTGGAACTTTCTCGTTTATAGGAATAAAAAAGTCATATTCTTATACAGAATTAAATATGCTCTACAAAAAACGTCGAACAAAACAATTGAATTTTACAAAAAAAAAAAATTCAATTTGCCGTAAAAGTTCGAAAATTCCAGAAATTCCAGAAATTACCCAGAAGTTTAATCTTGAATAACTTTTAAAGGGGTGAATATATCAAAAAATTGTCCGGACGTTTTTTGTAGAGCATTCAATTCGGTATAAGAATATGACTTTTTTATTCCTACAAACGAGAAAGTTCCAGACAAAAAAAATATTTGTAAAAAGTGGTAAAATCCCATGTAATTTCAATGGGAAATGTATCGTGTTTGGGGCAAGGTTTATTATGAAAATTAAGGGCTTTTTATGGTCTGATATTTTTTTTTAGATGGAAAACTAAAAGTTTAGCGGGCGTCTCGTCAAATATAATCAATTTGGTAAATAACGGACACCCTAATGTATATGTGCGTCAACATATAAAATGCCAGACTGTTTCCGAGTTTTTGCGAAAATTAAACCCGAAATGTTTGTTAATTTTATTAACTAATCAACGGAATCGTTATTTCATCGTTAATTGCGTATACAAACCACCAAATTTTACATACATACATATGTGCATAATAAAGTTAGAGTACATGAACTAAATACGCTCACTTTAACTAGTTTTGTAGGGCAAAATGTTATTTATAGTATGCCTGTTCGTTTTGTTCAAATTCCTTTGCTTATGCATCCATCCGCTTGCTGCTGGGCTCCTTGTGCGTGTTGTTGCATTTAAATATTTTTATCCGCGCCCGGTTATTGTTTATTACTTTTTATTTATATTTTACTTTTAGGTTTCACGCCCGGTTTGTAATTATTGATTAGTTAAACTCGATGTGGTTTTTGTTTATTGCTTTTTACATACACGCACTTAGTTTTGTATTTATCTCATTTTCCTAAAAATAGAATTAATCAGGCTGGTTCTGGAATCCGAGTGGAAGTGGAAATCAAAATGAATGCAAAAACGAGTGAATTTGCTTTTGGTGTTCTGAAATCCGAATTTTTTTTCATTTTATAACTCGTTTTGTATTCACCCTATAAATGAACTTTACATCTGTCAAATGTAAAAATGAACTTGATAGCTGTTAAATTATTTGTCAACAAGAAAAATTAAAACGGGGCGAAATAAAAATGAGTGCTTTGGTTATATTATCCTCAATTATTTTAGAAAGAGAATTACATGCAGAGGAAGCTGTTAGCAGGAGGATTTTACGTGACCATTCAAATCCATTAGATGTGCCGGATTTCAAGTAAGAATGTAACATTTAAAAATTATTAAAGAGCGCATGCAAAAAATCTCTTTTGAAGGTTTGTGGCAAGCTACCGGGTAAACAAAAGAGCTTTTGAAATGCTGGTTAGCGTCGTAGCTCTGCATGTCAAGGAAAGTAGCATCCCGGCACGACTGCAGTTGGCGGCCACACTAAGATTTTTAGCCGAAGGTGGCTTTCAAAAATCAGTTGGGAAGGATGTTGTTGTTGCAATGGGTCGCAGTACAATTTCGAAGGTTCTTAAGCGGCTGCTTAATGTTTTAGAAAAATACATTTGTCCACAATGGATTAAACTTAACATGACGGAGGCCGAAATAGCTGCATCAAAACAACATTTTTTACAAAACTTCGGCATACCTGGCGTGGTTGGATGTGTAGACGGAACACATATTCGGATAACAAAGCCACATAAAGATCCAAGCCTTTTCTACAACCGAAAAGGATATTTCAGCATCAACGCAATGATTGTAAGTACCAAATATAACTACATACTTGTAACTTTATTGTTGGTAACCAATTTTTTTCAAATTTTCTTTTAGATTTGTGACTACAATATGACAATAAGAGCAATAGATGCCCGTCGCCCTGGTTCAAGCCATGACGCTTTAATATGGAGTGTGAGCAGAGCTCAAGAGTATTTCCAACGCAACTATGAAGGCGGTGAACGTGGCTGTTGGCTTTTGGGTGATGCTGGCTACGCGTTGCAACCATATTTGCTAACTCCGTTTAGGGATCCAAGTGTTGCAACACCACAACATACTTTCAATCAAAGACACTCTTCGGCAAGGAATATTATAGAAAGAACTATAGGTGTTTTAAAAAGCCGATTTAGATGTCTTTCTCGTCTCCTACAGTACCAACCTCATAAAGTAGTGCAGATGACAAATGTTTGCTGCGCTTTGCATAATATTTGCAAATACTATAAAGTGCAAGAATTGGTAGAGTTTGCCTCAGGAGATGATGAAAACGAACACAGTATTAATGTAGAAATAACAAACGAAACAACGCTTGATGGAGAGGCTGCAATAATGCGAGATACTATAGCCAACCTACTTCATACGAATTCTTGAAAATAAAGTGCGCGTTGAAATAATGCAAATAGATATAAAGTAATGGATTTCAAGTTCATATGTAAATATATTTCATTTATTTAAAATTATAAATATCACATTAAGTGTAGTTCAGTTTGAATAAAAAAAGTGAATTTAGTTCACTAAACAAAATAAAAATCGCATAAATTCTTTTAAAAAAATTTAATTGTTCTTGCCGCGATTGTACTTTGCGCACATTTTGAGCTCTTGCAGCTCAAACTCCTTCATTTTTATCTCATTCTCCTCTTGTCTAAGCTTTTCCAGTTGTAGGTGGTGACGCATGTTCTCGGCCGTACTTTCTTTAACGGCGATGGTCAATTCTTTCACGTCAACACACACGCTTTTAAGGCCCGCACTAATTTCCCTAGTGGCGTCAACATTTTCCTCTAGCCCATGCACAAGGGTTTTCATGGCCACAGTCTGCTCATTAACATTTTCCCTAAGGCAGTCAGACCCCCCAAGCTGGCGTCTGCGAGATGGCGTTGAGAGGGCGGCACTGCTTGTGCATGGCAATTCTGCGTCTTCATCCTCGCTTGAATTGCCTGTCATCTCCTCAGAATTTTGAGGAGCACCAAAGTCAGCCGTTTTTTCGATGCCGCCCACAACGGTATATATGCCACACAACTGGGCAATTTTATCTTCTGTTGCTGTTAACGTATGCTTGTTAAACGGCCCTCCCCCAGTTGCTCTAGCTTCGGAATTATTGTGGGCAACTTTTTTCCTGATAAAGGACTTCCAATCCATCCAAACCTAATGAAATATTAGATTTAGAAAAGTTCTTAAGAATTAGAAAATGTATTGTGTCACCTTTTTCCAGCCAGAAATATCTTTTTCTGGTGGGCCATGTTTGTTAAGCTCCGCTGCAAACTGCTTCCAAAGCGCATCGCTTTTGATTTTATAGCCTTTTACAAAGCCACGGGCGATGTCTTTATGGGCTTCCATGAATTGGATAATTATTGCATCCTGCTCTGCATTCTTATGTTTTCCCCTTTAAAAATAACACATTTCAATTAACAATTTTTTTATAATCAAAATTAACTATTTTTAATCCTTTTTTGTGCAAAATTTAAACATTTAATTACACTTACATATTCGCGCAACAAATTCCCAAGTTTGAATTGAAGTGAATGCAAACCGACAAATTTCTTGTGAATTCGTTTTCCAGAACACGCATATTCACTCGAAATTTATTTTTGAAAAAAATGTGTAAATGAAGTGGAACATAGAACACCAAATGTTAGATTGGAAGTGAATTTGCTTGATATTCACTCGGAAGTGAATGTTGTTGGTGTTCTTTTTTGTAAAACTCAAATAATCGCGTTATTTTATTGGTTCCAATTTATAGTTTTAATGTGGCAATGTAATTTTTAAAATAAATTAAGAAAACTTTATGCAGCACAATCGTTTCTATTTATAAGACCACCACTGTTTATATATTTCGGCAGTTCACTGCACCTTTGTTTTTGTTGCGGGAATTTTTTTCTTTTGTTTTATGTGAATTTATTGTTTTACTGAGCATTTGCTTTGTTTTGTTTACCGCACTATTTTACTGCACTTTTTTAAAATTAAATAGATATTCACATTTATATATGTATGTTCTTTTCACAGCAGTTTCTCACGGTTTATATGTACAATGTACATTGTACATACTATATGTAAATTATTCTTGATTGGGTTTTGTGTTTTTATTTTTATTTATGTCGAACCGATCGCTGATGAGGTCGCAAACGAACTGAAAGAGTCGATCTGTTTATCGGTCCTTCCTGGTTCCCGTTGGTGCTGAATCGGATGGTGTTGGTGTAGATGTGCGCTGATGCGTGTAGATGTCGGTGTGTAGCGCTCTCACGAGTAGTGTAGAATGTGGGTTGTAAGCGTACTGTGGTGAAAGTTGCGTGTTAGTGATGTATGTTTGAATCGATGTGGTGTTGCAATGCTGTGTGTGTGTTGAGGTCGGGGGAGGATGCTCATTTGTACAAACTATATCTACATTTATAAAAGGAAAAATAAGAAAATATATGTTCCATAATTTGATATTAATTTTAAATATATATATATTAATTAAATATTTTTAACTAACATATGGACTTACCATTTCGTTTTATTCTCAATTTATATCAAAGGTATAGGATAAGTCAACTAATACATAAGTTTAATTAAATAATAACCTCTGTGTAATATGCTATTACATTTATAAATCTATTATAATTTTAAAACATGTTTTATCTGTCTTTCATTTATTTAATATGTATCTACGAAACTCAAGGAAATCTGCTAAACAATTGTGGTAGTGTACGTAGATTAGTGACATTTTTGCTATTATGTTTTCCAACTCAACTGCACTTTGATTAAAGTTTTGAAATTCGGTATTATCGATATAACCTCAATCTGTCAAGTATTTCGATTGAACTATTGCCAACCAAACCAAAGATACCTTCTTTGCCCACCTTAGCGATAATGTCGCCAATCACGATCGTGGCAAGAGGAATTCTCCTGCGAGCGCTCCAAGCGCTCATAGAAGTCATCTTAAGTCACATCGTTCTTATCTTCCGTTGGGGAGTGAGCGCAAATCAGCCATATGGTGGAAAACTTCGCTTGTTGCGTATTGTGATTAGACGTTCATCCACCGAGGTGAATGCCAGTACTCGGCGACGGAGTCTCCACCACCACGAGTCCCACACGCAATTTGCGCTCTTTTATGTGGTCACTTTAGTAAATACCACAAGGACCTACTCGCCTCAGTCCTTGTCCATCGCATTCCTTAGACGGCCCTTACTCTAACTAGGACATCAACCAGCTGGGTTTGTTTCTTTTTCAGTGGTAGTGTTCTTTACGTGGCGGGTCCCAAACCTAGCACACAACCTTGTGAAGAGGATGTTTCGCTTCGCACTTTAGCTCGCCTTCATACGGATGTTTTTTTGGCTACCCAGCGGATACTTAGTCAAAGACCGGAAGTCGTGATCTACTTGAGCCATATGTAAAAGATTCGTTCTTGGCCACACCCAAGTGAATGGCGCTCAGAGAACTTTCCTCACTCGCGTGAACTTCTACAAATGACTCTACTCTCCATTAGAAGTTTACGATAAGAAAAACACCAATTTGTGAATTTTACAGTGGTGAATGGTGCTCACGCGAAGATTACGATAAGGCTGAAATTTTGTTACTTGAAGTGATTTTGCAATTTAGTATGTGACACTTACAAAAATCTTTCAATTGAAAACGAAGGTATCTAATCAGCTGTTACATTTCGATTACAAATATAAAATTTCCTTAACGCAGCCAAAATGCATAATGACCAATAAGAATAAAAATAAAATGTTGACTTTGAATCACAATAGTTACGAAATTTATTTAAAATGTTTTTTTTTATTGCTTTTTTGTTCGTTAACTCTTACAAATTATAAATTATAAAGTCCGACAATCGAATAATATCTATGATGATCTTTTTTAATTTAAATTTTGCACGAAAACCCATTCGTCGACATTTTTTCTGTCTAGGTTGATAAGACGATTGGTTCCAAAATAAGTAACTCTACGCTGGTCATGTCCGTATGGATGAAAATACTCGGGCTCTGAAAATATTCGATGCAGTACCCGCTGGAGTAATTAGAGAAAAAGGAAAACGTCCGTTCCGTTGGAGAGATCAGGAGGAGAAGAATCTGACTGCACTTGGTATCTCGAATTGGCGCCAAATTGCAAAAAGAAGAAACGACTGAGGCACAGTTGTTAACTCGGCCATAACCGCGTGAGCTATGTCTACGGTATTAAAAAAGAAAAAGAAGCAAGCGAAGTGTCAGTATATTCGAAATGGAAAACAATTATTCTCATTAGTTTTGTGACCTGCTTTCTATCAGGTGACAAATTTGAGGCAATACTTTGTGACTAGAAACTGTATAGTGAATATAACTTAAAATTAGACTTTGATTAAAAATTTCTCGAATAGTGACTAGCGACTGCTTACTGAATTGATATAAGCGTGCGATTCAAAATTTGTAGGGGATTCAAATATGGAGGTGGTGAAGTTATACCTGCCGCACATATAATTGGTTGAAAAGTAAAAGTGAGTTTGCTCTATTGGGTTTGCAAAGAGGTGATTAGTGTCATGCGAAGACTCAATTTGTATTTCTATCCTTTTTACTTTGCGGAAGTTTTTGATATATAAGTATGCTTACTTTGTGTCGAAGACTACAGTGATTTTCATCAAGACCGTGGATTTTGTTCGCACTGCCTGTTGGAAAGCAATTTATTTTGCGAACCCGGTTGAGCACCCAGTTAAATATCGTTTTCGCGATATAAGTAAAAAAGAAATATTTTTATTTTGTTACACCGAAGTACGTGTTCTTTATTAATATTATTTTTAGACTGACTTATCACATGGTTCTTATTTCTATTTATACTAACTAACATACAAGTATACTTGTATTTACTTTTTACTATTTCATAGTTTGTTTAGATATACACCCCTATTCTTTGCACATCACAAATTAATAAAATATTGAAAATTAATTCAAATATTTTTCACGTAAGAAATATTGTGGTATTTTGTAGCAATCTTGATAAAAAGATAAGAAGCTTCAGTTCGCAAAGCTTTTCCTCACACGTGTGGTGAACAAAATAATGTAAATGGAAACATCTGGGCCCGAATCGAGGCACATGTTAACGAACGAAATTTATGAAATTTTTTTGTTTTCGGATCGTTGTACTCGCTATCGAATGCGCACTTTCGAAATTTGAAATTTCCTCATTCGATAACGTGTTCTCGTTTGTACGAAAGAATCGAAATCTCACTCGTTAGCTATTTGAGAACCGTTATAGTACAAATTAAAAAAAAAAAGTTTGAATATAACAGTTAAAATTAATCGGAAGTGAAATATAAGTTATTTTTCTTTTATTGAGTTTATTTAACATGTATTATAATTATAAATAATGATTTAAGGACGAATATGCACCAAAAAAATTTGATGAGTAATTTTATACTACAGCATCAGAATTTAGCAAATAATATTTTGCCTAATTGTGGGCAAGGCAAAGTTGCATTAAATAAGCTATGGGGTACATTGACGCTAAAACTTAACGCTGCCGGGCCACCGATGAAAGATGCTAAATTTTGACGAAATGATGAATAGAATGATAAAGATAATAATAAAATACAAAAATAGGTATTTGCTGATCAAAAGCACAATATAAAAAAGAAAATTTCTTTCAAAAAAGCCTCGAAACAAAAGACTGGTGGTGGTCAGTACGAGGAAAAGCTTTTAACTGTAGCAGAAGAGCAACTCCTCTCCATGCTACGGGGATAGATGTTGCAGTAGAAGTAAAAATCTTGAGAAACTAATTGCTTAAAAGAAGAGATCGCTGCAAATAAAAGAAGATGTACATCAAGCAGATATGCAAAAAAGCTGTAGAGTTGCAGATTAAAACTCATGAGCTTGAAATTTTAAAGAGAAAAATTAAGAAATAAACACCAATATATACGATATGTTAATTCCAAGTTCCTGTTTTTATTGAAAATATATTTATTAGAACAAAACATGAATTCAAATGTTGTTGGAACGTTTAATTCATTTAGATAATAAAATACTGGCTAATATGATCTCTAATTTTATGACCAATTTAGTTAATTGAGTCTCATTTCCCGTATCTATTTCTATATTATTGTTTTCATTTACAAAATATTTTCAATATGTTGAATTTTTTAACTGTATGCAACACTGCACATACATTGCCGAACTTTGCCACCTTTTCAGGAATATACCGACTTATGTTATCTTTAGTGAAAATTTTCCACCGGCCCACCGGCTGATTGATGGTACTGCGGTTGATAAATGTCCGTTAATTTTTATTTCCGATATGATGAAAGTAAATGCGTCTTTGGTCAGTCTAAATCACTTCCTGAATCTGTAAATGATTTAAAATAATATGATCTATACTAAGTTAAACGGTATAATTTTCTTACGCTGCTTCAGGTAAATCCATGGAATTACTTTTATCACGAATCCTGAATCGTATGGCCATTTCGTGATATTTTTCATCTGAATCAGATGAACTTGTATAAAAACACGTTAGGGTTCATTTTATTGAATGCAAAAACTAAATTTAGTAAATTTATATACAATTTATTACACATATTGTATAAACATATATTGAATACTAGCTGACCCCGCAGCCGTTGTCCTGCTTGAAATTATGTATTTGGAAATGAAAAGAAAGTTAAATTTACCATTTCATTTTTTTTTTATTTCAATGTAATTTATTTATTTATTTTGGTTTTCCAACTCGTGAGTACGCAACGTATATCTGACCGATTTTCACTGGAAACGGAATACGTTTGAAATGAAATGGCAAATCGTTAGAACTCAAAGGAATTATTAGAATCAAGCATTCTGTCCCCTTGTATTCGATAGCGCAGATTGCGGAACATAATAACGACAGATCCAGCTTTGAGACGCAAATGATGCGGTGGCAAACTACCAAGCCTCCAAAAAATTTAGAAATTCCAAAGGATAATTCATGGCGTCGCCTTCATTGTCAAAACGATCGATCGATTTGTATGAGCGCAAGTCTCCCGGAATTTGGCTTTGAATCTTCCAGTTTAAGTCAAAACATCGGTATTTTTGGCAGCTAACATTGCGCGTGCACTTAAGGAATCGTAGTTACGATAATTTGGCCAATATTCGGATACACATTCGTGATGAGTTCATCTTTCGTGAATTGATAAGCGGCGAATGGAATTGATATCAAACCACTGGAAGTATCAACCGGAATTGACCCATTTCCAAGTTTTAGCGAAGACGATGTAAAATGTCTTCGGCAATGTTATTTTTGTTCGTATCCCATAATAGGTTCGGATTTGAAGGCTGATACGTCGAAATGATTATCGCGAAAAGTGTGCGAACTTCATGTGCATTCCAGTGATTGACATTTACCAGCAATTTTAATTCCTAGCATACTTCTCCAAAACTCACAGACACCGTAACATTCACAGTACGCAATGACTCAAATGAAGTTGAACCGCGTTCATTAATCGATAGCAACCGAAGGTAGAAACAATCGTCGTTTTTCGGGTAGATTGTGTAAATTCGTCCTAATGCATTAGTTGATAACACATCTGGATGCCCATCCACTGGTTGGCCTTGCTTTCTGCGCAACTATTTCTTCGACGATGCATTCCAGATAATAATATCAAGGTATTTCCGAATAGGGCAATGTTCTCGCCGGTCGGAAAACGTTCATGAATTGCAAAAGTAAATATTCTACAAAGCGCTTTATTGCGGTTCACGTATCGACCGTATCGTATTGCTTCCATTGGTGACGTACTTACAAACGCATTATATAGATTTAACCAAACTGCAATACTCAACATTGATATGAGTTTTGAATGTGAATTAAACAACAATGGGAATATAGTACGATCCATGTGTTGTCAGCTTCGATATACACTCTTTTAAATTGAATGCTGAATGTTCTGGCATTGTTATCTGGTGTACGATCCCGATGAGTTTGTGTTTCCGAGAGAAAAGCACTTGGATAGTGTTTCGTGCATTTATTATCAGATATACAAACCGAAAAGCGATTGTAGTGGATGCAAGGTCCATGAACCATATTGGTTTCTACCACTTCGTATAATACTGGATCTTTCTCTGGATCACGAATTTCCGCAGAAATGGTTTCATCAATATGATCTGGTGTAACCACCATCCACCATCCAAAGAAGAATGTATGCGTGCGGCAAACCTCTCTTTTGCCACTCAAAAGAGTACATCTAGCATCTAACAGCACCATATATACGTTGCTTCAAGATAAAGTCCATCGAAGCTGTTGTTTTAAAAGTCTTGCTGTGACATCGTGACGATCGCTTGCTAATTGACCGCGATCCATAACACCGCACGTATGTCATCGCATCCTGGGAATACTCGGTCATGTGCCTTGGGCTACTAATGTATGTTGATGCCAAAACGAACGCCGACCGATATTAGCGGGACCTCTTCGTGACATCGTAGCAAATTTCAATCTGTAATTGATCACTTTGTATGCAACACACATAACAATTTCACTGAATAATTTTCAAAAATTTTTGAAGCAAACGACAAATTTGAACGATTCAAATAATTGAAAAACAAAACAAAAAAATTTAAAAAATTTGTATGGAAAAAATTAACTTTTTGGAATTGTCCAATTTTCCGACTCTTTCTCACGAAAAGCATACAGGTTTTTTTATTTCTATACCTTCCCCGATCCTCCCAGAACATTCTCTGAAAATTTCATCAAGATTGGTTCAGTCGTTCTCTCAGCGTTACTAATAAACAAACATTCACTCGTTTGTATGGGAAAAAGAAAAGGGCTGGTTTTAAGGGTTTTCCGTCAATTATTCGAATTTTTCTTGCCGTAAAAACCTTCCTTGAACCTCAAAGAACATTTTAAAAAAAGAATTGGCAAAATTGTTCTAAGCGTTGTTGAGTTATGCGCTTACCAACACATTTTGCGATTCATTTTTATATATAAGATTTGCATTGAATTCAAATTCAAATACTTGTTTTGTTTCGTATTTGAATGTATTCGAAAATGTCATTTACAGCTACACCAGGGAAGTTATTTCATAAAATTTCTATTCGTTTCGTGTCGAGTGCGACGATCCGCACACTCGACACGTTACGAAATTTCACTCGATACGATTACTTGCTCGCTCACGACTGCCGCGATTCGGGCCCAGTTTATTCTTTTCAGATGAAATATGCTAATTTTATTGATTTTTTCTATTATTTATTGGAAACTTAACAATTTTACAATTTTAATAAAATGAAATAATATGTTTACAAAAATTAAATAATGCCGAATTACAAAATTGTCCAATTAAAATGGAAATTTCTCTCACGACTTATTGGTTAAAATTAGTCATTTAATTTCACCTACTGATTTAAACACAATTTAATCCATCTAGATTAAGTGCAATATTTGTGTTTAAAAAAGCTAGGCTCAGTTGGCATGCTATTGAAAAAGAAAAAAAAATTATCCTGAAAATATAATAATAAAAGAAAGCTGAAAGTAGAGAAAAAACTGCAAGTAGAAAAACCTGGAAATGATAGAATGCAAAACATTATAAAATGTAAATATTTATTTCAATAATTTATTACTAACCCGAAAGTAAGATGTTCTTATTCAAAGCATTCTGGCTTGCAACTTACTTAAGTTTCTTTAATTTAGCATCGCGCTTCCGATGTCGTTCCCTGACAGCCACTAAATACTCTAATAGTTTCATTTTATGGGCGAAACATGCATTGGTTGTATCAAACCATTGAGGAAAAACATTTTCCGTTTTTTGTTTTATGGCGGACAACATCAGACTACGAACATTTAAATAGTGAGCATATTTGTTAAAGAGCTTGACGTACCACATCATCTGCAGTCGACACACTTCGAAGACCCTATCACTAGGATTGACTAGCCTTAAGTCGCCGTCATCCTTATAGTTCTTAGCTCTGATTAAGGCCTTCGAATATAGCGTTAAATCGCTTTGTGTCTTCGTCATTGCTTTGGTGCATTTTTCGCAATGGATTTTACATAGAATTTTTCGGTATATACCATAGCCAGTGTAATACCGCTTGATCTGAACGTCAGCTTTGTCGTCCTCTTCAACACAATTTTCGTCTGGAATAGTGAAAGATTCCAGGTCGAGTTGCTCAGATTCCTGTTCGTTTCTCTGTACATCTAGATGACGATCTTCGGGACCTAGGTTCCAATCTAAATTTCTGTCGTCATCATCCTCACAATTAGCCCCCTTATCTTGAAAATTTTGCCGTAAAATTTTCATCGAAATTAATCTACCTACAATATATTGAATCTCATTGGCTGAGGGATGGGTATTGATACCCTGACTAGCTCGGACTCTATAAAAAAAATTCTCCAACGGATCTTGATTAGTTTTCCCAAGGAATATAAACCTCAATTCCTCGTGATCCCTAAATAGATCTTCGCTCAACTGAATCATTCCACTTATTGTGGAACAAAACCCACTAATACATTTAACCTGACTAGAAGCTGGAAGCTCGATTGTTTTAAAATAGTTTATGTAATCATAGAGGCGTTGGACCTTCCCGGAGTCATTCTTCAATAACGGATATTTCAGCGGATTTTTGGAAACAAACCTCTTACAGTCTAGATCATCGAAAAGATAATTCATTTTTTTTAATAAATAGCTGCGTAGGCTGTGCATATTTTAATAAATATTCGTCGGAGCCGAATAGACTTTGGCTATACCATTTCAATGCCAGCAGCAACCGAATTGCTCAGAACTTGAGTTGCACATTTCACGGACATTTTTTCAAATACGCTGGGATAAACATGGGCCTCTGTAAGTTTTGGGCATATTTTAAAGTGCATATTGCCCTGATCGATAGAGTAAAGTTTTTTTATAACCTTGAAGCTGGCTATTCCATTTGGAGTTGAAATATCATATTTCATAAATGTATTACGGACGGACTTAAAAAGGTGGCAATAGTCATATAAACAAAATATTTTTAAACATTCGTGCATATAAAAGAGGTTTTCTTCAGTAATTTTTAACAAATTGAAAAGTGAAGTATTTGAGGGCAATTGATCGCAGACTAAAGCCTTTACGTTGAGATCTATTGACTTTAGTAATGTTTAGTCGATGTTAGTCGATGTTTTTGCTCAAAATGTCTTTCAATTCTGACGGAGCAAGTCCCATCTTGGAAATGTAATATGAAAACACATATTTCCAATTGGAACATAACCCTTTTATCATAAAAAAACAACACTGACTACCTATAATCATATCACGTTGGCCATCCCCATAATCCACAAACCCATCAATTACATCCCTAACTCTATTATAAGTTAGGTCGGACTTTATTGATATTTCGTCAAATAACAAAACGCAATTTCGTTCTAAAGCGGACATTTTTTTGAAAATTGTTTCTAAATTTCCCAAGACATTGGCATCGATACCAGGGACAACATACCTAATCGGGCGCCAACGCAAAAGAGAACTCTTGCTTGGTAAAGCGAAACCTAAATCGTCACGCATGAAACTATATGATTTGGTGGACATATAATTAATGTTTGCGCCAATGTCTTTTCATTGTCAGTAAAAACATTGCGCTTGGTGACGATCATCCTAGCGAATGTTATAGCGTCAGAGCTTGAAGTTACATTCGCAACTATTGCACGTTTTCCTAGGTCTTCATATTTTTTTTCTAATTCTTTAATCACCCCCTCTAACTCTTCGATCTTTTTATTTAAACTAAGCGCATTACTTTGATAATACCGTGCCGATCGAGCAAATCGTTCGCGACTGTCTAAAGCAGAGCATACGTCGCTATTTTGGGGTCCTAATCTTAATCTTCTTTCCTCTAATATGGAATATTGTTCGAACTCTTTCAATGTTATGTCGTCCTCTTCTACTCCTACTTCTACTTTAGGACGTTCATAAGTCGCAGTGACGGTGGGCACACCCAATTAGAGTCAGCACTAGATGAGCTACGACTTAGTGCTGGCTCTAATCGTAAACATGGAAAAGCCCCAGGCAAAAGTTTGTATTTAGTGACAAACTGCGAGTCAAAATGATTTCGGCAAATAAAAAGGGTATCGGAAGGCGACACAACTAGTTGCAAGCCTTTGCCCAACTCTGCCGAACATCTTCTTTTTTTGGGAACTCGAAAATCGTTGCCCCTCTGGAAGCACAACTGCGAATGCAGCACCTTCTCCGTGGCAGTAGACCCGTCCACAAATGTGGAGGTGCTTCTTCGTATCCTAATTACACACAGAAAAAATGTTATGTCTTTTTATATATGTTTTATATATGTCTATTTATATATTATTCATACTACTGTTATGTTATATATATACTTATATACATACATATATGTGTATACACAAAATAATAGGATATATTATACTTATTACTACAAAAAATATTTTGGAAGATTTTATTGTTAGTAATGTGTAAATATTTGGTTGATAATATTGACACATCCTAATACTGCCCACTACACCTAGAAACATTCAAACGTACTCTGCACAATGCGCAGCACACACACACACTTTACTTGACTTCGCTCTGCCCGCGCATCGCTCATCGCATACTTATTTTAAATATTTGCATATTTATGTACATATGTATGTACTTTTTGCAAAAAATAATAATTTTTGTATAATACATGCACAAAGTACTCACTAAGATTAAGGTCAGCACAGCACAGGTGGGCACAGCTCCTGCCTTCAATTTCTTCACACCTACTGCACTTCGTTCGAAGTGCTTAATGCAAACAAATGCATTGTAGGTGGGTATATCCTGCGTTGGTGGGATCCGTAAATTTTCCACCCATTTCTGCAACTCCTCCTGCTTCCTAGGGAATAAAACGAACCTCCAGGGAGATTCTGATGTGCACTCCCGAACACGACACTTTTTTAAACTTTTATTGCTCATTTTTTTAATTAAAACTATTTAAAAAGCGTATAAAATCGAATTGGCGATCTTTCCGCGACAAAATTCATTTAGAACTAAAATTCCGTTGACGATTTCTTCTTCAACTTTCATTTTTGGCGCAATTTCCTCAGTAAAAGACATATTATTATATATTATATATATGTATATACTATATGTAAATTAGACTTAGAAAAAATCTAACTACTTGTATATAGTATACAAAAACTTTTCCAAGCAAAAAGCAGAATCCCCTCTTTATCTTTCATTTTGGCGCAATTTCCCCCGTAAAACATACATATACATTAGGGTGTGTCATTCTGAGGCAACCTTTTTTTTCAACTGAAAAACAGGCTCAAAACTTTCGAAAATGTATAAAAAAAAAGTCACTCAAAAGATGAGCTCTTAATATTAATATTAAGAGGTGCCTATTTCAAATTTTCTGTTTTCCATATAAATTACATGGAAAAAAAATCATTTTTTTTTTTGTGGTGGTTATTGTGCGGAGGTTTAATATGTGTGTATGATGTATATAAATATTCTCACAATTCGACTTTCGAAATACACTACTTACTTGCATTATTTTTTTTTATTTTTTAGCCTTTTTGTTAAAAGAAAACAAATTGAAATTTGTATTCCATTTTCAATTCATTCAATTCATAATTATTCATAAATTATTAATTTTAGTATTAGACATAAGCTATTATTATTTTAATCAAACTTTAGAAATTATTTTAGATTATTATTAGAAGATTTAATAATTCCGTTATGGAATTAGTTACGCTTAGAATGGCCTACGTAACTAACAGCTGCTGGCGTATGCCGATGATATTGATATCATTGGCCTCAATACCCGCGCCGTTAGTTCTGTTTTCTCCAGGAAATGGGTCTGGCAGTGAACGAGGGCAAGACGAAATATCTCCTGTCATCAAACAAATAGTCGTCGCACTCGCAACTTGGCTCTCACGTCACTGTTGACAGTCATAACTTTGAAGTTGTAGATAATTTCGTCTATTTAGGAACCAGTATTAATACCACCAACAAAGTCAGCCTGGAAATCCAACGCAGGATTACTTTTGCCAACAGGTGCTACTTCGGACTGAGTAGGCAATTGAAAAGTAAAGTCCTCTCTCGACGAACAAAAACCAAACTCTATAAGTCACTCATAATTCCCATCATGCTATATGGTGCAGAGGCCTGGACTATGACAGCAACCGATGAGTCGACGTTGCGAGTTTTCGAGAGAAAGGTTCTGCGAAAGATTTATGGTCCTTTGCGTAGTGGCCACGGCGAATATCGCATTCGATGGAACGATGAGCTGTACGAGATATACGAAGGCATTGACATAGTTCAGCGAATTAAAAGACAGCGGCTTCGCTGGCTACATGTTGTCCGAATGGACGAAAACACTCCAGCTCTGAAAGTATTCGATGCAGTACCCGCCGGGGGAAGCAGAGGAAGAGGAAGACCTCCACTCCGTTGGAAGGACCAAGTGGAGAAGGGCGCCACGTAGCGAAAGAAGAAACGACTGGCGCGCGGTTGTTAACTATAATCGCGTAAGCGGTGTCTATGTCAGTAAAGAAGAAGAGGAAGAATGGCCTGCATGATTTCATGATGATCCCGTCGCCTCTCCTCTTCAGCAGCATTTTATTTGGGTTATCAAAGTGCTGATGGGTTTATTGCGTGCACTTCGTGATAATAGCGAAGTTGAATCATCCTTAAAAGGAAAAATTTAATAAAAATTGCAAAAAACAAAATTTTATATTTTGTTATTTTATCATAGTGAAATCACCTCCAGTTTTCCAAGCTAAGTAATGGGTATGTAGATGGTGTCAATGAACTGTTTCTTCGGAATTTGGGGTTGTTTCTACGGGACTACATAATTGCAGAGAATAGTTCCCTTTTCCAAACCCTTAACGTCTACAAATTAACACGATATAATAAATAAACGAATATACTTGTATGTATCAACATAAACTAAATTGTTACCTCTTTCCTTTTTGCAGCACTTCGTATTGGTTATCTACAAGAATTTAGTTCATCTGCTAGCTGTTGCGATAATTCCTTCATCTTTTGAGGCCTTTTTGGGGTAATTTTTCCCCGTACCCATTTCTAAGTGTGCTTGGCAAAATGAAACATTAGCCTCGTGAGTAACTCAATCGTGTTTTGCTTTACTAACAAATACAAGTTAAATTATAAATGTTGTAAATAATTAATTGACATTTGTGAAAACTTACGTTTTAACGAATAAATATAATTTGAATAGAAATCAGCTGTTGCCATTTACATTATTTTGTTCACCACACGTGTGAGGAAAAGCTTTGCGAACTGAAGCTTCTTGTCTTTTTATCAAGATTGCTACAAAATACCACAATATTTCTTACTTGATAAATATTTGAATTAATTTTCAATATTTTATTAATTTGTCATGTGCAAAGAATAGGGGTGTATATCTAAACAATCTATGAAATAGTAATAAGTAAATACAAGTATACTTGTATGCTAGTTAGTATAAATAGAAATAAGAACCATGTAATAAGTCAGTCTAAAAATAATATTAATAAAGAACACGTACTTCGGTGTAACAAAATAAAAATACTTCTTTTTTACTTATATCGCGAAAACGATATTTAACTGGGTGCTCAACCGGGTTCGCAAAATAAATTGCCAACAGGCAGTGCGAACAAAATCCACGGTCTTGATGAAAAACACTGTAGTCCTCGACACAAAGTAAGCATACTTATATATCAAAA
Organism: Bactrocera dorsalis; assembly: GCF_023373825.1. Classification (NCBI taxonomy): domain Eukaryota; kingdom Metazoa; phylum Arthropoda; class Insecta; order Diptera; family Tephritidae; genus Bactrocera; species Bactrocera dorsalis. Next base: position 42,740,682 of record NC_064305.1, read on the forward strand.
ACTTCCGCAAAGTAAGAGGATAGAAATTCACGGTAGTCGACGACAATCAGAAGCAGTTACGATGATTTCAGAAATGACGCAACTGCGCGCCCACATTGACGTACTCTTCCACACTTTGCAACAGTAATGTATTGAGATGAGAATCGACTAGCTAGCAGCGATTGACTCAAACCAATCGTTTAAGCAATACGCTCGATTATTAACGACCCAATGAACATTGACCTGGGAGTGCCACGGTTCGATGGAAGCAAAAGCCAGTATAGATCGTAGAGATCACAACTATGGACCTTTATGAATAGTATAAAAGGTTTCTCCAGCCACCCCATATACTACAGTGCTCTTGTAATAATACGCACAAAAATAACGGGAGCAGCAGCTGATATTCTAACCAATCACAACACAAATATGAATTTCTATTCAATTATAAATAGATTGGTTTACTGGACGAAATGAAAAAAATTTGGTAATGAAGAAAAACACTAGCCGAAGAATGGAGTTGATTTCCAAAAAAATAATGCTCACACACAGATAGATATCCAATACCTGACGTAAATATGACTATAAAATTTAGGAAAAGCAAACTATAGATTTAGAATCAGGTTTCCACCAAATTTTAACGAAGGAATTTGATAGAGAAAAGACCGCTTTTGCAGTCAATGGATAACAGTATGAGTTTGTTTGGGTACCGTTTGTTTTGAAAAACGTACACTCAATCTTTCAACTATGCGTAAACGACATCTTTCGGCAATATATTGGTAAATTTGCAGTGTATAGTAGCCCTGACAGACGACAGCGCTAATTTGCATTAAAGGTCTTAATTTGTATTAACTAGCGCATTTGAGCCATGTTAATGCAAATTAGTAATGCACAAAAATTTCGTGCATTTAGCTGAATTTACTAAATTTGAGTAGGCAACACTGCCCAAAAATGGCCAGTTTTTGCTATGGTTTGACAGATGTACATAGCTTCAAATCTGCCGCCTTGTTTGTGTTTACAGCATCAGAGGTAAACAGCTAATTGTTAATTAAACTATGTGCAAAAACATGTTAAATATTTTTAGATGGCAGAAAATTATCAATGCATAGTTTGTTATCCATTTTTCCAATATTCTTAACTTTTTCGCGCACTTTTTTTGCGTTACAATCAAGTATTGCTTTTAATTGCACTTCATTATCTTTTAATGTATTTATAGTCTAAGAGCCAGTGAAAAGCTACCAGTATGTATTTGACCAGACCTAGGGTTTTGTCAAGTGAGGCCCCTATGCTTATTGCACATGACATGGGGACTCACTAAGCCCAACGTGGCGGACGCGCCGCGCCAAGGTAACACAGGTATCGATTTTTGGTGAAATTTAAATGTATTTGACCACGTCCGCCGTTTTGCAATTTTACAATATATTATTATTATTATCGAAAAAAAACAATGGCAGACCATTATCGCGCGTTTAACATTGCAGCAGACGGGTTTGAAAGTGCTGAAAAAATAAAATTTTAAAAGTATTTGACCAGATCTGCCATTAATATATTTTATTCATTAGGGTCTTATAAACCTATTTTAATCACGGCAGACGATTTTATTGTGGACTCACTTCAGCAGACAGCATAATCTTTATTAACATCCGGTCAGGTATATGCATAGACTGTTTGTAGCTATCCTTCATTTTTCCCCTAAAGATTATTATTTCATTCACTCTAGGCTATAGTACTCTCTTCTAAACAATATACTAAAACATATAAGGTATTGATATTAAAAAATATATATATTTTGAAAGAATTTCAATTATCTAGGTATAACGCAGTTAGCAAATAATCATTCAAATATTTATTTGTTGCTTCATGGAGTATTTGCCCTTTTTGACGGAGTGTCAGTTTTTGGTTACTTTTTTTTTTATTACGGATTACGTTCTCAGACCTCCCTATTCTCCTTACAATCGCACGATTTGAGTACTTCCCTTCCTTTAACAATTTAACTGAATTTCAATGGACCATCAAATTGATGTTCTCAAAATTTTAGCATATCCAATATCTCCTGTACCTCTTGCTTTATGTCATCTAGATGCAGGCCCGTAGCCAGCTTTTCATTTCGGGGGGGCTGAAGTAAAAACATATATAAACTTTAAATTTTCTGTTTATTAAAAAAAAACAATATAAATTCATATATATATTACTTAAATTATTTGGTAGTTGTAACTTAAATAAGTAATATTTTTCTATTCTTCTTGCTTGCCATATCATTAATTACTTCATCTGGATCTATTTTAATATCCCAGTGCACTGCAATAACAGCAAGTGCACTCAGCCGCTCATTGCCCATCACACTGCGTGGTAAAGTTTTTATTCTTTTTAAGGTTGAAGAAGTTCTTTCGAAGGAAGCGGTCGTCACTGGAAGAGTTGCTAAAATTGTAAGCAGGTAGTGAATATTTTTTAAATACGTTGCATCGCAATGTTGCAGTAATTTCAACACTCCTATGGTTGGATCTATTGTTGATAAGCTGGCACACCACAATCGATACTCTGATTTTAATGATATCATTGATATATGCTCCTCGAAGTAAATAGTTAAATTTTTTAATTCTTCGGCATTATCAATTGCAGCAAAACCTGGGAGTAGAATTTGAAATGACGAGAGTATATCCTCATTCACTAATAAACGTTCTGTCATGTTTTGAATCAGAGCATCAACGCATGGAATAAATATTGTAACTCTGAAGTGGCTTTCAGGGGTTGTGCAAGGTGGATTAGCACGAGTTGTTTGACGCGAAGTCACTCTAGGCACTACAAGATCTATGTCAAAAAGATCTTTAGACATTTGTGATGCTGTTTGGAAAATATCGTTGAAAAAACCATCCGCTGTTTCTCTTATCTGGTGCAGAGTTCTTATTAATTCTTTGGCTCGGTTTATTGCTGATAAAAAATCCATAGATTTTTCTTGGAGTTGCACAGACAGTGGCAGCGTTAAGCTGAACAATTGCTCACAGACGAATAGACTAAGCAAAAAATCGCTTTTCTCTACCGCTGCTAAGAAGGCTGATGCTTTAGACGAAATGGACCATGTCTTACTCGAAATTATTTCCAAACTTAGTACAATGAATTTGAAAAGCTCCACAAAGCTTATAATGCTTTCATGCCTTTCTATAAACCTTGTTTCACAAAGGCGAACAAGTCGTCTTTTTTTGCTTTCTGGTGCGTGCTTCTGTATAACGTCCTGGAAAGTTGTGTTTGCATTTGAATGGTTTCTAAATAAATTTGCTATTTCATTGACAATACCAAGGCAGTTCCGTATTGAAGGTAATGACATAGTATTAGAAAGCGCAAGGTTCAATCGGTGACTAGCGCAATGAACATATCGTGCTTTTGGATACAGTTGTCTTATCCTGGTTTGCACTTCACTTAAATGCCCTGACATGTTTGCTGCTCCATCATATCCCTGTCCAACCAACTTCGCCATATCAAGATGGAGATCTGTTCAACGCTTAAGTATAATTTTTGATAAGTTTTCAGTCACCGTCTAGTGTAGTTGCGTACGACTGTTATAGGTTTGAGCTGAATTGTGTATAAGAGTTTCAAAAGATTCAGACAGTGATAAATCTTTTTTATTTGCGATTTATTTGAAAAATTTCCTTATTTCGGGGGGGGCTTCAGCCCTATAGCCCCCCCCCCCCTGGCTACGTGCCTGTCTAGATGGTGGTTTCTGTAAAACTGACAAATCTGTACTTTTAAAATGCCTTGAACCGAATATTGATCAAGAACCACCTCGTAATGTAGATGTAATTTTAATTGATGGATTTTTCATCCTACACTCAATGAAAGAAGTTCCCAAAACATTCGTGAGTATAAAAGTTTCTGCAAATGGTATCAAAGTATCCTACCCGAAGAATCGATGTCATCTTTAACCAATATTTTTTTCCATCAATAAAAGATAGTGAAAGATATCTACGGCATGAAGCATCATTGATTGATTACACAATTTCAGGGCCTGAACAGGTACGGCCCTCAGATTTTGCAAAAGAATTGAAAAATACTAAATTTATGGAAGCTCTGATAGATTTTTTTTCAAAACATTGGTCTAGTGAGAAAATGAAATCATTTTTGGGTAACCGACAGATATTTTTGAATTTTCGAACTTGTCAATCGTATCAAGTTGAAAATGACAAGATTCAATCAAGTGTTGTTGAAAGTTTCTGTTGCAACTCACATGAAGAAGCCGATACTAAGATAATCTATCATGCTTGCAATATCACTGAGCAGTCAAATATTGTTATTAGAGCCTCTGATACTGATATTTTAATCATAAGGATTGGAAATATGAAACATTTACAAAATTCTCATTCCAAAAATTGGATGCTCAATGGAACTGGAAATAACGAAAGATATATTGACGTCACGAAAATTTATAAGGAGCTTGGAGAATTGTTAGCCAAAAGCTTAATCGGCTTTCTTTAATAAAGGGAAGAAAAAACCTTTTACGTTAGTAAAAAAAATGTTGAATTTCAACAAGCATTTGCGACGCTTGGTGAAGAAAATTTGACAGAGGACCAGTTACAACAGGTATTTAACAGCATTCAGAAGTTTACTTGCCAGCTTTATAATGCAAAAAAATCAATTGATGTTGATGATGGAAGGTATCAACTTTTCGTCAACAATTATAAAGCTTCCGACGTCAATGAAAACTTCAGTAAAAAAATACTGAATTTTGATGCAAGCTCAATACCACATTGTAAGAGTCCACTTTACCAGCAACTTCTAAGAGCACATTATATTTCAACAGTTTGGAAAAATGCTCACAAAAAGCAACCTATGACATTGAATCCATTAGAGTATGGTTGGATTGAGGAAGACGAGAAATTTGCCTTCAAATGGTTCGAAGGAGACCAACTTCCAACTTCAGTGAGTGACTTAATCACCCCAACCCCTGGTAAGTTCAAAGTTCTTAATTTCTCATTAACTTTTTTCGGATCAATTAACAAATTACTTTCATTTGATAATTTACGTTTTATATTTACAGATTCCGATTCAATGGAGGACGAAGACGAGTCACACCACCAAGCACATGACTCCGATGATGATGAATGATGATTTAAATTAATAAAACAGAAATTTTCTTTGTATTTCATGTATGATTCACTCATTTTTTTAATAATTGTATTGGTTTTAACTCGCTTTTTTAATATTATCTTGGTTAAATAAGAATAAATATAGTTTAAAAAAACTAAAAAACACGATTTTAAAGCATATCAAACTAAAAAGTGAAAAATAATTTTTTGTATAAACTAACAATAATAATGAAGGAAAAATTCCTGCATTATTGTGAGAAAAGCGTGGCGTGCTTTGTGACATATTTTTCATATATCAAAAAATTATTTTTCACTTTTTAGTTTGATATGCTTTAAAAGCGTGTTTTTTAGTTTTTTTAAACTATATTTATTTTTATTTTTTTAGTTTGATGTGAGAAACCCCAAAACTTGTTAAAATATGAACTATGACATGTAGTATTGGTTAAGTAAATCGATACTTAGGCAGTATTTAATATCTACTCGTAACCTTTCATTGACTAATTTTTACATTATTTGCGACCAAATTCTATTGACGACTTTACGAATTATTACTTCTTAATCGAATCATTTCTTCTAAAGCTTCACTGTTACATGGGGTTTTACCTGTCAAATTTGAAAAGTCCAGTTCTTCAATTCGAATACAGTCCAAAGATCTACAACGACTAAGTGCTACATAAGCTTGTCCAGCAGCAAACAGTCGATAGCCCAGATAAATTACTGCATGTTCTACTGTACAACCTTGCATCTTATGAACAGTCGACACTTAAATCAGTATGCTATTTAAATGTCACTAAAACTAGTTTTATATAGATGTTGCATACTTTTAAGCGCATCTTTTTGGTGAGCTGCTTAAACTTACTATCGCCTTCCTACAGCGTCGCTCAAATATTCTACGTTTCAGTACCACTTAAAAAAGTTACAAACATACATACATACCTACATACATACATATGTACATACATACAAGTGAAGCTAATAAAAGTGTACTAAAAAGAAAATCAAATAAATATTTGAATGATTATTTGCTAACTGCGTTATACCTAGATAATTGAAATTCTTTCAAAATATATATATTTTTTAATATCAATACCTTATATGTTTTAGTATATTGTTTAGAAGAGAGTACTATAGCCTAGAGCAGGGATGGGCATATTAGCCCTCAGTGGCATTTTGCCCGTGCGGGCACGAGTGCACATTTTGGGGGCTGGGTGAGGGGATCATCGCGGGCAAACATGAAGAGGGAAGTGAGAGCAACGTACCACTCCATATTTACAAATGAGAGCAACGTATTTTCCCACACCATGTTTACAAATGAGAGCGCACGCATATGTATATGGAAAGTTGCACTGTGGGTAATAATTATAAAATTGCCTAACAATTTTAAATTTCTTTGTTATCACTATAAATTTATAAAATGTAAGACAAATAACAAAAAGTATAATAAATACTTGATTTTAGTAATCATTTTTTTTAATATGTCTTTATATCAGCATTTAATTTTGTTTATTTGAAATAATAAATTATATGTTTGGTTTAATCTCATTTGCTATAGCTACACGCATTATTGTACCAAAATTTAAATCAGATAACCTACTTCTTATACTTAGATATAATTTTCGAAGCAAAAAGTTTCAAACCAGGTTATTTCTTTAAACTTCCTTATAAAAAGTAATTTCAATAATACTCGTAACTTCAATTTATGAACCACTGTCTGTTTGATATGACCAAATTACCGTGCGATTCTGTAACTTGAGACAGTCTCAAGTCTCTAAATTTGAGATTTTAAGTTAGAGACAATTTTTGAGACTTGAGACGATATTGCTATTCTGTAAGTGACAGTCACAAAATCTATTACATTTCATTATTCAGTGATGTTTTTACACTTGAATGATAATAAATATGTCGATAACAAATATTAAATTTCCTATAACATAGTCAAAAAACATAATTATCAATAAAAATAAAAATATATGTTGACTTTGTTTCATAATATTTACGAAATTTATGTAAAATTGATTTATTTTTCATCTTTTCGTGTTTGAGTTGCTTACAAAATATAAAGAAACGACAATCGATTAATATTTATGATGATCTCTATTCAGTATATTCAAAATGGCAGACAAGAGCTCGTTTTAGTTTTGTGACCTGCTAACTACCAGGTCTCAATGTTTTGAGACTAACGCTAGAGACTGTTTAGTGAATAGTAACTAGTCTCAAATTGAGACTTTGCCTCAAAATGTCTCAAATAGAGACTAGAGACTGGTTACAGAATCCCGCTATTAATCTTATGAGAGCGCAATGTAAATAATTACCCAACAACCCTTCTACCACCCGCCAATCGTAGAACTTCCAACGACTTTAGGTTTTCCGCTGGGTTGCCAGGTTCGATATACTGTAGTAATTATAAAAATTGTCTTCAATATATTTGAAATTTTCTTAAAATAACTCAAATTCAGAATCGAATGCTATTATTTACAAATATATAAACTAATTTTAATAGTTTGATTTCAGTTTTGATATTCTATATTATGAAAAATTATAATTTTAAACTTAGATGTGTACAAAACTACATATGTATGCGTATTGATTAATGGCAACATTGTTCGAATGAAAACGAGAACAAAACGTTTGCAGCTCGTAGCGAAGTGAGAAGATGTTTCTGCCATTAGCGTTTGTATTCTATTTGTGTGCATAGCCACTCTCAATCAATAATGCCATACCGCGCAAATATATTTTTATTTGATGATTTCTTATATTTTTGAAAATATGTGTTCCCTTTCTACATATAGCGCATATTACTATTTTAATACATTTCCAGAGGCAACTTAGATTTTTAAAATTTAACAAAACAATTATAGAAAAAAACCTCAATTCATTTAATATTTTGATAAAACATCCAAAGCATTTTCATTACATGGAACTGCAATATGTTTAAACACAATATACATATATAATGGGCACAAGTATCTTTTCTTTTTTATACATACACATAGCCAATAAAGTCTGCGTTCACCTGACACATTTTTTTAAGAGAAGTAAAAACACTATGTTAATAGGCAATTCAGTTTAAATTGTTTACATGTATTTCATCCTTATATTCTTAAGTTCCAAATGCAAAAACAAAAATATATATTCTTATTTTCATATTTGTGATAACGGGATTTTAGTGTAACAACAAGTAAACATAGGCACCACAAAGTCTGCGTTCAGTTTGCTTAAATTGCGAATACCGTTACTTCTCATGAATTTGTTTCTTCTTTTTTTCTATTGTATTTTAGTCTAATTATCGCTTTAAGAGCTCGTGACGCGTTTTAATTATATTTAATAAAATGGAAACCAAAGGAAAAGAAATTAGTCTGTCGGAAAGAAAAATTATCATTAAGTTGTGGAAAGATGAAGGTGAAAGTTTCAGAAAAATTGGGAAAACTATTGGAAGAACGTATTCCTCGATCCAGCGTGTAGTAAACAATTTCAAAAAAATCGGAATTTTAACGTCAAAACCGCGATCTGGCCGTCCAAAAATATTATCAGTCCGGGAAGAACGCAAAATAATAAATATGGTGAAAGTTAACCCTCGAATTACGTCCACAAATACTATTGAAAACGTAAATATAACCTTTAAGAAAACAATTTGTGCCAAAACTGCTAGAAAAGTTTTACGAAAAGCTGGATATCATGGCAGAGTCGCTCGAAAGAAACCATATATTTCACTTGTAAACAGACGAAAGCGCATTGAATTTGCTCATAATCATATAAATAAGTCTCCGGAATTCTGGAATCAAGTGATATTTTCGGATGAAAGTAAATTTTGTATTTTTGGTATAAAAGGTCGACAAATTGTGTGGCGTAAATCAGGAACTGCCCTTGAAAAACAAAATCTTGTTGGTACAGTGAAACACGGTGGTGGTGGAATTATGGTGTGGGGTTGCATGGCGGCTGGTGGTGTGGGTCAGCTTGAATTTATTGAATCCACAATGGATAAATGGGGTTATTTGACCATTCTAAAAAATAATTTGAAAAAAATCGCAGAAAATCTTGGATTATCTTCGACGTTTTGGTTCCAACAAGATAATGATCCGAAACATACTGCTGAAATTGTTAGACTTTGGCTCTTATACAATGCCCCTAGACAGCTTAAAACGCCCCCTCAATCACCTGACCTATTGAGCATCTATGGGATCTGTTGGAAAAAAGAATTCGTCAGCATACGATAACAAATAAAGAGGCTTTACGAAGTGTTATGCAGGCAGAATGGTCCCGGATTCCAGCTGAGGAAACAGATAAGTTGGTAAGATCAATGCCAAATCGATTGCGTGAGGTTTTAAAACAACGTGGTTATCCAACAAAATATTGAACTTAATTTTTTTTTATCATTCTTAATGCTTTTGTAACTAGTTTTAATGCTGAACGCAGACTTTATCGTGCCTATATTTACTTGTTGTTACACTAAAATCCCGTTATCTCAAAAATTAAAATAGGAATATACATTTTTGTTTTTGTATTTTGAACTGAAGAATATAAAGAAGAAATACATGTAAAAAATTTAAACAGAATTATTTATAAATATTGTGTTTTTACTTCTCTTAAAAAAATGTGGCCGGTGAACGCAGACTTTATGGGCTATGTGTATATGCTGATATGCATATGTTCGTGTAAAAGCCCACAATTTGAGAAAAGTTTTCCCAATTGTAACTAAAATGAATTTCTACAACTGGCATCACCACCATTAACTGATCTATCACATGTACAATAGTGTGAACAAAATAGGAACAACCATAAGGTGTTGTGAAGTTTTAAAATATGCTGTTTTCTTATTAAATAAAATTGGTTTTAGATACAAGTATAACATATATATTTTTTCCTAACAGTGATTAGAATTTCCAGTATGCAAGGGTAAATTAAAACCGATATTAAAGCGAATCTCTAAAACGTGCAAATTATGTTTACCTCTTTTTGTTCACACAACTGTCAATTCCGATATGAAGTAAACTTCCGCTCTTAAATTTGTGTACAATGTCAGTATTGCCGCAACCACTCTGCCAGGGATAATGGGATGCCCAACTTATTCCAGTGTGAGAGCGCCTCAAAATAAGCGTTTTTTATAACATTTTCCATTATGGCCAGATTGCGCGAAATAAGAATTTTTGGGCATTTTAAATTATAACACCCAACATTTATTACGATTGCAAATTATTATATATCGGACTTTTAATATATGGCGAATCTACTTAATTCCTTTTTTATGATTTTATGGTATATTAAATCAACTGACTTTCGATCTTTCAATACTTAATAAGGTGAATTAAGCCTGTTAGTTCTTAATTAATAAGTGTTTTTAATCATTTGTAATATAAAATTAATTCTATTATGCATCAAATTACAAAACGTTTCATGAAATATATTTAAATTTCGCATTTTCTTTGATTTTCATTGTTTTAAATTTTTATTAGCCATCTTGAACGGCGGCAACAAATCTCTCCGTTTTCATATTTTTTTGGTAAGATTTCAGTCTGGCCATCGCTCGTTTCCAATTGCTAAACGTCAAAACCTCCTCAATCCAGTCAACTGTCAAAGTTTAGGTGGTTTTGACGTTTAGCAATTGGAAACGAAATTTAAATTTTATTTTTTTCAGCACTTTCAAACCCGTCTGCTGCAATGTTAAACGCGCGATAATGGTCTGCCATTGTTGTTTTTCGATAATAATAATAATATATTGTAAAATTGCAAAACGGCAGACGTGGTCAAATACATTTAAATTTCACCAAAAATCGATACCTGTCTTACCTGTGCGCGCGGCGCGTCCGCCACGTTGGGCTTAGTGAGTCCCCATGTCATGTGCAATAAGCATAGGGGCCTCACTGGACAAAACCCTAGGTCTGGTCAAATACATACTGGTAGCTTTTCACTGGCTCTTAGACTATTAATAATAAACGAATTTTTTCGTTAAATTCATATTGATTTTACAAAAATACCAAAATTGCATTAATAATTTCCTCTAATCGATTTTTATTTAACTTTTTTTTTAAACGAATAAACAAATCTCACAATCAGTAGTCTAATACCATGTTCAGACCGAAAATTTAAAAGATTAGATTACATTTAAGCATTTCATAACCCAACAGTGTTCTCACTGCCGTCAGAAAAATCAAAAAACAGCTGTTATTGTCATTCATGAAGTCACATCGCTTAATATCACAATAACAACAGAAAGGTGATAACATACAATGAAGGAGACATTGTCTACGTAAAAACAGATCAATAATAACAAACAAAGAAAGATTAACTTTCAGTTTGAAAAATTATTAGAAAAAATTGATTTGCTGCTGCTGCTGTACAATAACTTGTAATCAGAGAAGTATACAAAGAGTTGGAAGCAATTACAAATACATTTAATTTTGCTAGAAATTAAAATTTTTACTCTGGAACTTTAAACTTGTACAATATTCACGAATTTATTTGAACTGCACCCGATCTCATACTTTAGTCGCTCTACTACAGACAACGAAAAACGTTTCCATAGCTATGAACTCGAAGCATTAGCGATTGTGGAATCATTGGAAAGATTCAAATACTACGTATACGGAAAGAAGATCAAAGTTATCAACGCTTTACGAACAACGATGGAGAAACGAGAGCTCATACCACGCATTGCCCGACGGTGGTTGAGAATCCAAGAATTCGACATTGAAATCCAACAGGGGCCCCATTCTGTAACTCGATTCGAAAATGTATTCTATTCGAAATTCGGATCTAATTTATAATTATGCGAAAGTTGTACCACCCTGTGCCAGAATAAATACATACAATTTTCGTTTTTTGCTTTCTACAACTCAAAAGCTATCGAATATTTTATCCGAAAATTGGCTTGAAAATCCAAAAATCGAGTTACAAAATATACAAAATCCGAATTCGAATAAGTTTTTTTTCGAATCGAGTTACAGAATAGGCCCCGGGGAGCTCGTATGGTCCATGTCGATGCGTTGGGTCGTGCACCTTAGGAAGAGGCACACGAAGTAGATACCGCTGATCTAAAAATTTCCAAGATGATTATCGACAAGGCAGATTGGTTGTTTAGTGTTCAGCTACAAGACGAGAAAATAAGAAACATCTTTAACGAAATAAAGAATGAGGTGAAACCAGAATATCCCGACTACATTGTTGAACTGGGACGCTTATATCGAAAACATGACAACAAACTACTATGGGTTGTTCCGAAGCATTTAAGGTTCCAAATACTCCACGAATGCCACGATAAGGCAGGTCATATGAGCGTTGACCAAACTCTCTTCTGGTTTCCTCGAATGCGCAATTACGTAAAAAGCTACATCAACTCATGTGTGGGTTGTGCTTTAAATAAAATCCCTGGCGGACGACGTGAGGGTCGATATCACTACGACAACGTTAAACCAATACTGTTTACGACAATACACATTGATCATTTGGGTCCGTTCCCAAAAAGTTCAAAACGCAACGAGCATGTGTTGGTAATTGTAGACTCATTTACCACATTCACAATTCTACGAGCAGTCAAGAGTACCGCAACAAACCATGTAATCCCGGTATTGCTAGAGATCACGAGCTATCTGGGAATACCTGAACGTATCAACCTTGTACTGATGACGAAAGACGATGGGACGACAAATTTCGTCAAATACAATGGAGCATTAATACCATCCCGAATAAAACCACAGGTTATACACCATTCCGACTACTTTATGGGTACGTGCCACGAGACATCCTGCAGAATCAACTTATCCAGACACTTCAAGACGATGGCCTGATAAACGACACCGACCTACAGCAACTAAGAGACAACACCGCTCAACGAATAAACGAAACTCTATTGGCGTCAAACCAAGGCTTTGGACATCTTTTATTCCATACACAGCAGCCGAACCAAGTGTAGATAAAGCCTTTTTTTCAAATACGGTCATCGGCTTGGAGCTTCGACCTCCACGTGTGAGGCTTTGATTTTTAACCGCCTTGCACCAGTGCGCAGTTCGCCTTTTTAAACGCTTAACGTCTACAAATTAACACGATATAATAAATAAACGAATATACTTGTATGTATCAACATAAACTAAAATGTTACCTCTTTCCTTTTTGCAGCACTTCGTATTGGTTATCTACAAGAATTTAGTTCATCTGCTAGCTGTTGCGATAATTCCTTCATCTGTTGAGGCCTTTTTGGGGTAATTTTCCCCGTACCCATTTCCAGGTGTGCTTGGCAAAATAAAACATTAGCCTCGTGAGTAACCCAATCGTGTTTTGCTTTACTAACAAATAAAAGTTAAATTATAAATGTTGTAAATAATTAACTGACATGTGTGAAAACTTACGTTTTAACGAATAAATATAATTTGAATAGAAATCAGATGTTTCCATTTACATTATTTTGTTCACCACACGTGTGAGGAAAAGCTTTGCGAACTGAAGCTTCTTATCTTTTTATCAAGATTGCTACAAAATACCACAATATTTCTTACGTGAAAAATATTTGAATTAATTTTCAATATTTTATTAATTTGTGATGTGCAAAGAATAGGGGTGTATATCTAAACAAACTATGAGATAGTAAAAAGTAAATACAAGTATACTTGTATGTTAGTTAGTATAAATAGAAATCAGAACCATGTGATAAGTCAGTCTAAAAATAATATTAATAAAGAACACGTACTTCGGTGTAACAAAATAAAAATATTTCTTTTTTACTTATATCGCGAAAACGATATTTAACTGGGTGCTCAACCGGGTTCGCAAAATAAATTGCTTTCCAACAGGCAGTGCGAACAAAATCCACGGTCTTGATGAAAATCACTGTAGTTCTCGACACAAAGTAAGCATACTTATATATCAAAAACTTCCGCAAAGTAAAAAGGATAGAAATACAAATTGAGTCTTCGCATGACACTAATCACCTCTTTGCAAACCCAATAGAGCAAACTCACTTTTACTTTTCAACCAATTATATGTGCGGCAGGTATAACTTCACCACCTCCATATTTGAATCCCCTACAAATTTTGAATCGCACGCTTATATCAATTCAGTAAGCAGTCGCTAGTCACTATTCGAGAAATTTTTAATCAAAGTCTAATTTTAAGTTATATTCACTATACAGTTTCTAGTCACAAAGTATTGCCTCAAATTTGTCACCTGATAGAAAGCAGGTCACAAAACTAATGAGAATAATTGTTTTCCATTTCGAATATACTGACACTTCGCTTGCTTCTTTTTCTTTTTTAATACCGTAGACATAGCTCACGCGGTTATGGCCGAGTTAACAACTGTGCCTCAGTCGTTTCTTCTTTTTGCAATTTGGCGCCAATTCGAGATACCAAGTGCAGTCAGATTCTTCTCCTCCTGATCTCTCCAACGGAACGGACGTTTTCCTTTTTCTCTAATTACTCCAGCGGGTACTGCATCGAATATTTTCAGAGCCCGAGTATTTTCATCCATACGGACATGACCAGCGTAGAGTTACTTATTTTGGAACCAATCGTCTTATCAACCTAGACAGAAAAAATGTCGACGAATGGGTTTTCGTGCAAAATTTAAATTAAAAAAGATCATCATAGATATTATTCGATTGTCGGACTTTATAATTTATAATTTGTAAGAGTTAACGAACAAAAAAGCAATAAAAAAAACATTTTAAATAAATTTCGTAACTATTGTGATTCAAAGTCAACATTTTATTTTTATTCTTATTGGTCATTATGCATTTTGGCTGCGTTAAGGAAATTTTATATTTGTAATCGAAATGTAACAGCTGATTAGATACCTTCGTTTTCAATTGAAAGATTTTTGTAAGTGTCACATACTAAATTGCAAAATCACTTCAAGTAACAAAATTTCAGCCTTATCGTAATCTTCGCGTGAGCACCATTCACCACTGTAAAATTCACAAATTGGTGTTTTTCTTATCGTAAACTTCTAATGGAGAGTAGAGTCATTTGTAGAAGTTCACGCGAGTGAGGAAAGTTCTCTGAGCGCCATTCACTTGGGTGTGGCCAAGAACGAATCTTTTACATATGGCTCAAGTAGATCACGACTTCCGGTCTTTGACTAAGTATCCGCTGGGTAGCCAAAAAAACATCCGTATGAAGGCGAGCTAAAGTGCGAAGCGAAACATCCTCTTCACAAGGTTGTGTGCTAGGTTTGGGACCCGCCACGTAAAGAACACTACCACTGAAAAAGAAACAAACCCAGCTGGTTGATGTCCTAGTTAGAGTAAGGGCCGTCTAAGGAATGCGATGGACAAGAACTGAGGCGAGTAGGTCCTTGTGGTATTTACTAAAGTGACCACATAAAAGAGCGCAAATTGCGTGTGGGACTCGTGGTGGTGGAGACTCCGTCGCCGAGTACTGGCATTCACCTCGGTGGATGAACGTCTAATCACAATACGCAACAAGCGAAGTTTTCCACCATATGGCTGATTTGCGCTCACTCCCCAACGGAAGATAAGAACGATGTGACTTAAGATGACTTCTATGAGCGCTTGGAGCGCTCGCAGGAGAATTCCTCTTGCCACGATCGTGATTGGCGACATTATCGCTAAGGTGGGCAAAGAAGGTATCTTTGGTTTGGTTGGCAATAGTTCAATCGAAATACTTGACAGATTGAGGTTATATCGATAATACCGAATTTCAAAACTTTAATCAAAGTGCAGTTGAGTTGGAAAACATAATAGCAAAAATGTCACTAATCTACGTACACTACCACAATTGTTTAGCAGATTTCCTTGAGTTTCGTAGATACATATTAAATAAATGAAAGACAGATAAAACATGTTTTAAAATTATAATAGATTTATAAATGTAATAGCATATTACACAGAGGTTATTATTTAATTAAACTTATGTATTAGTTGACTTATCCTATACCTTTGATATAAATTGAGAATAAAACGAAATGGTAAGTCCATATGTTAGTTAAAAATATTTAATTAATATATATATATTTAAAATTAATATCAAATTATGGAACATATATTTTCTTATTTTTCCTTTTATAAATGTAGATATAGTTTGTACAAATGAGCATCCTCCCCCGACCTCAACACACACACAGCATTGCAACACCACATCGATTCAAACATACATCACTAACACGCAACTTTCACCACAGTACGCTTACAACCCACATTCTACACTACTCGTGAGAGCGCTACACACCGACATCTACACGCATCAGCGCACATCTACACCAACACCATCCGATTCAGCACCAACGGGAACCAGGAAGGACCGATAAACAGATCGACTCTTTCAGTTCGTTTGCGACCTCATCAGCGATCGGTTCGACATAAATAAAAATAAAAACACAAAACCCAATCAAGAATAATTTACATATAGTATGTACAATGTACATTGTACATATAAACCGTGAGAAACTGCTGTGAAAAGAACATACATATATAAATGTGAATATCTATTTAATTTTAAAAAAGTGCAGTAAAATAGTGCGGTAAACAAAACAAAGCAAATGCTCAGTAAAACAATAAATTCACATAAAACAAAAGAAAAAAATTCCCGCAACAAAAACAAAGGTGCAGTGAACTGCCGAAATATATAAACAGTGGTGGTCTTATAAATAGAAACGATTGTGCTGCATAAAGTTTTCTTAATTTATTTTAAAAATTAGATTGCCACATTAAAACTATAAATTGGAACCAATAAAATAACGCGATTATTTGAGTTTTACAAAAAAGAACACCAACAACATTCACTTCCGAGTGAATATCAAGCAAATTCACTTCCAATCTAACATTTGGTGTTCTATGTTCCACTTCATTTACACATTTTTTTCAAAAATAAATTTCGAGTGAATATGCGTGTTCTGGAAAACGAATTCACAAGAAATTTGTCGGTTTGCATTCACTTCAATTCAAACTTGGGAATTTGTTGCGCGAATATGTAAGTGTAATTAAATGTTTAAATTTTGCACAAAAAAGGATTAAAAATAGTTAATTTTGATTATAAAAAAATTGTTAATTGAAATGTGTTATTTTTAAAGGGGAAAACATAAGAATGCAGAGCAGGATGCAATAATTATCCAATTCATGGAAGCCCATAAAGACATCGCCCGTGGCTTTGTAAAAGGCTATAAAATCAAAAGCGATGCGCTTTGGAAGCAGTTTGCAGCGGAGCTTAACAAACATGGCCCACCAGAAAAAGATATTTCTGGCTGGAAAAAGGTGACACAATACATTTTCTAATTCTTAAGAACTTTTCTAAATCTAATATTTCATTAGGTTTGGATGGATTGGAAGTCCTTTATCAGGAAAAAAGTTGCCCACAATAATTCCGAAGCTAGAGCAACTGGGGGAGGGCCGTTTAACAAGCATACGTTAACAGCAACAGAAGATAAAATTGCCCAGTTGTGTGGCATATATACCGTTGTGGGCGGCATCGAAAAAACGGCTGACTTTGGTGCTCCTCAAAATTCTGAGGAGATGACAGGCAATTCAAGCGAGGATGAAGACGCAGAATTGCCATGCACAAGCAGTGCCGCCCTCTCAACGCCATCTCGCAGACGCCAGCTTGGGGGGTCTGACTGCCTTAGGGAAAATGTTAATGAGCAGACTGTGGCCATGAAAACCCTTGTGCATGGGCTAGAGGAAAATGTTGACGCCACTAGGGAAATTAGTGCGGGCCTTAAAAGCGTGTGTGTTGACGTGAAAGAATTGACCATCGCCGTTAAAGAAAGTACGGCCGAGAACATGCGTCACCACCTACAACTGGAAAAGCTTAGACAAGAGGAGAATGAGATAAAAATGAAGGAGTTTGAGCTGCAAGAGCTCAAAATGTGCGCAAAGTACAATCGCGGCAAGAACAATTAAATTTTTTTAAAAGAATTTATGCGATTTTTATTTTGTTTAGTGAACTAAATTCACTTTTTTTATTCAAACTGAACTACACTTAATGTGATATTTTTAATTTTAAATAAATGAAATATATTTACATATGAACTTGAAATCCATTACTTTATATCTATTTGCATTATTTCAACGCGCACTTTATTTTCAAGAATTCGTATGAAGTAGGTTGGCTATAGTATCTCGCATTATTGCAGCCTCTCCATCAAGCGTTGTTTCGTTTGTTATTTCTACATTAATACTGTGTTCGTTTTCATCATCTCCTGAGGCAAACTCTACCAATTCTTGCACTTTATAGTATTTGCAAATATTATGCAAAGCGCAGCAAACATTTGTCATCTGCACTACTTTATGAGGTTGGTACTGTAGGAGACGAGAAAGACATCTAAATCGGCTTTTTAAAACACCTATAGTTCTTTCTATAATATTCCTTGCCGAAGAGTGTCTTTGATTGAAAGTATGTTGTGGTGTTGCAACACTTGGATCCCTAAACGGAGTTAGCAAATATGGTTGCAACGCGTAGCCAGCATCACCCAAAAGCCAACAGCCACGTTCACCGCCTTCATAGTTGCGTTGGAAATACTCTTGAGCTCTGCTCACACTCCATATTAAAGCGTCATGGCTTGAACCAGGGCGACGGGCATCTATTGCTCTTATTGTCATATTGTAGTCACAAATCTAAAAGAAAATTTGAAAAAAATTGGTTACCAACAATAAAGTTACAAGTATGTAGTTATATTTGGTACTTACAATCATTGCGTTGATGCTGAAATATCCTTTTCGGTTGTAGAAAAGGCTTGGATCTTTATGTGGCTTTGTTATCCGAATATGTGTTCCGTCTACACATCCAACCACGCCAGGTATGCCGAAGTTTTGTAAAAAATGTTGTTTTGATGCAGCTATTTCGGCCTCCGTCATGTTAAGTTTAATCCATTGTGGACAAATGTATTTTTCTAAAACATTAAGCAGCCGCTTAAGAACCTTCGAAATTGTACTGCGACCCATTGCAACAACAACATCCTTCCCAACTGATTTTTGAAAGCCACCTTCGGCTAAAAATCTTAGTGTGGCCGCCAACTGCAGTCGTGCCGGGATGCTACTTTCCTTGACATGCAGAGCTACGACGCTAACCAGCATTTCAAAAGCTCTTTTGTTTACCCGGTAGCTTGCCACAAACCTTCAAAAGAGATTTTTTGCATGCGCTCTTTAATAATTTTTAAATGTTACATTCTTACTTGAAATCCGGCACATCTAATGGATTTGAATGATCACGTAAAATCCTCCTGCTAACAGCTTCCTCTGCATGTAATTCTCTTTCTAAAATAATTGAGGATAATATAACCAAAGCACTCATTTTTATTTCGCCCCGTTTTAATTTTTCTTGTTGACAAATAATTTAACAGCTATCAAGTTCATTTTTACATTTGACAGATGTAAAGTTCATTTATAGGGTGAATACAAAACGAGTTCTAAAATGAAAAAAAATTCGGATTTCAGAACACCAAAAGCAAATTCACTCGTTTTTGCATTCATTTTGATTTCCACTTCCACTCGGATTCCAGAACCAGCCTGATTAATTCTATTTTTAGGAAAATGAGATAAATACAAAACTAAGTGCGTGTATGTAAAAAGCAATAAACAAAAACCACATCCAGTTTAACTAATCAATAATTACAAACCGGGCGTGAAACCTAAAAGTAAAATATAAATAAAAAGTAATAAACAATAACCGGGCGCGGATAAAAATATTTAAATGCAACAACACGCACAAGGAGCCCAGCAGCAAGCGGATGGATGCATAAGCAAAGGAATTTGAACAAAACGAACAGGCATACTATAAATAACATTTTGCCCTACAAAACTAGTTAAAGTGAGCGTATTTAGTTCATGTACTCTAACTTTATTATGCACATATGTATGTATGTAAAATTTGGTGGTTTGTATACGCAATTAACGATGAAATAACGATTCCGTTGATTAGTTAATAAAATTAACAAACATTTCGGGTTTAATTTTCGCAAAAACTCGGAAACAGTCTGGCATTTTATATGTTGACGCAGATATACACTAGGGTGTCCGTTATTTACCAAATTGATTATATTTGACGAGACGCCCGCTAAACTTTTAGTTTTCCATCTAAAAAAAAATATCAGACCATAAAAAGCCCTTAATTTTCATAATAAACCTTGCCCCAAACACGA
Source organism: Bactrocera dorsalis (assembly GCF_023373825.1). Classification (NCBI taxonomy): domain Eukaryota; kingdom Metazoa; phylum Arthropoda; class Insecta; order Diptera; family Tephritidae; genus Bactrocera; species Bactrocera dorsalis. The sequence goes on from NC_064305.1 coordinate 42,760,815, forward strand.
TACATTTCCCATTGAAATTACATGGGATTTTACCACTTTTTACAAATATTTTTTTTTGTCTGGAACTTTCTCGTTTGTAGGAATAAAAAAGTCATATTCTTATACAGAATTGAATGCTCTACAAAAAACGTCCGGACAATTTTTTGATATACTCACCCCTTTAAAAGTTATTCAAGATTAAACTTCTGGGTAATTTCTGGAATTTCTGGAATTTTCGAACTTTTACGGCAAATTGAATTTTTTTTTTTGTTTTAATTCCGAAGAAACAGTTCATTGACACCATCTACATACCCATTACTTAGCTTGGAAAACTGGAGGTGATTTCACTATGATAAAATAACAAAATATAAAATTTTGTTTTTTGCAATTTTTATTACATTTTTTCTTTTAAGGATGATTCAACTTCGCTATTATCACGAAGTGCACGCAATAAACCCATCAGCACTTTGATAACCCAAATAAAATGCTGCTGAAGAGGAGAGGCGACGGGATCATCATGAAATCATGCAGGCCATTCTTCCTCTTCTTCTTTACTGACATAGACACCGCTTACGCGATTATAGTTAACAACCGCGCGCCAGTCGTTTCTTCTTTCGCTACGTGGCGCCAATAGGATATTCCAAGCGAAGCCAGGTCCTTCTCCACTTGGTCCTTCCAACGGAGTGGAGGTCTTCCTCTTCCTCTGCTTCCCCCGGCGGGTACTGCATCGAATACTTTCAGAGCTGGAGTGTTTTCGTCCATTCGGACAACATGTAGCCAGCGAAGCCGCTGTCTTTTAATTCGCTGAACTATGTCAATGCCTTCGTATATCTCGTACAGCTCATCGTTCCATCGAATGCGATATTCGCCGTGGCCACTACGCAAAGGACCATAAATCTTTCGCAGAACCTTTCTCTCGAAAACTCGCAACGTCGACTCATCGGTTGCTGTCATAGTCCAGGCCTCTGCACCATATAGCATGATGGGAATTATGAGTGACTTATAGAGTTTGGTTTTTGTTCGTCGAGAGAGGACTTTACTTTTCAATTGCCTACTCAGTCCGAAGTAGCACCTGTTGGCAAAAGTAATCCTGCGTTGGATTTCCAGGCTGACTTTGTTGGTGGTATTAATACTGGTTCCTAAATAGACGAAATTATCTACAACTTCAAAGTTATGACTGTCAACAGTGACGTGAGAGCCAAGTTGCGAGTGCGACGACTATTTGTTTGATGACAGGAGATATTTCGTCTTGCCCTCGTTCACTGCCAGACCCATTTCCTGGAGAAAACAGAACTAACGGCGCGGGTATTGAGGCCAATGATATCAATATCATCGGCATACGCCAGCAGCTGTTAGTTACGTAGGCCATTCTAAGCGTAACTAATTCCATAACGGAATTATTAAATCTTCTAATAATAATCTAAAATAATTTCTAAAGTTTGATTAAAATAATAATAGCTTATGTCTAATACTAAAATTAATAATTTATGAATAATTATGAATTGAATGAATTGAAAATGGAATACAAATTTCAATTTGTTTTCTTTTAACAAAAAGGCTAAAAAATAAAAAAAAATAATGCAAGTAAGTAGTGTATTTCGAAAGTCGAATTGTGAGAATATTTATATACATCATACACACATATTAAACCTCCGCACAATAACCACCACAAAAAAAAAAATGATTTTTTTTCCATGTAATTTATATGGAAAACAGAAAATTTGAAATAGGCACCTCTTAATATTAATATTAAGAGCTCATCTTTTGAGTGACTTTTTTTTTATACATTTTCGAAAGTTTTGAGCCTGTTTTTCAGTTGAAAAAAAAGGTTGCCTCAGAATGACACACCCTAATGTATATGTATGTTTTACGGGGGAAATTGCGCCAAAATGAAAGATAAAGAGGGGATTCTGCTTTTTGCTTGGAAAAGTTTTTGTATACTATATACAAGTAGTTAGATTTTTTCTAAGTCTAATTTACATATAGTATATACATATATATAATATATAATAATATGTCTTTTACTGAGGAAATTGCGCCAAAAATGAAAGTTGAAGAAGAAATCGTCAACGGAATTTTAGTTCTAAATGAATTTTGTCGCGGAAAGATCGCCAATTCGATTTTATACGCTTTTTAAATAGTTTTAATTAAAAAAAATGAGCAATAAAAGTTTAAAAAAGTGTCGTGTTCGGGAGTGCACATCAGAATCTCCCTGGAGGTTCGTTTTATTCCCTAGGAAGCAGGAGGAGTTGCAGAAATGGGTGGAAAATTTACGGATCCCACCAACGCAGGATATACCCACCTACAATGCATTTGTTTGCATTAAGCACTTCGAACGAAGTGCAGTAGGTGTGAAGAAATTGAAGGCAGGAGCTGTGCCCACCTGTGCTGTGCTGACCTTAATCTTAGTGAGTACTTTGTGCATGTATTATACAAAAATTATTATTTTTTGCAAAAAGTACATACATATGTACATAAATATGCAAATATTTAAAATAAGTATGCGATGAGCGATGCGCGGGCAGAGCGAAGTCAAGTAAAGTGTGTGTGTGTGCTGCGCATTGTGCAGAGTACGTTTGAATGTTTCTAGGTGTAGTGGGCAGTATTAGGATGTGTCAATATTATCAACCAAATATTTACACATTACTAACAATAAAATCTTCCAAAATATTTTTTGTAGTAATAAGTATAATATATCCTATTATTTTGTGTATACACATATATGTATGTATATAAGTATATATATAACATAACAGTAGTATGAATAATATATAAATAGACATATATAAAACATATATAAAAAGACATAACATTTTTTCTGTGTGTAATTAGGATACGAAGAAGCACCTCCACATTTGTGGACGGGTCTACTGCCACGGAGAAGGTGCTGCATTCGCAGTTGTGCTTCCAGAGGGGCAACGATTTTCGAGTTCCCAAAAAAAGAAGATGTTCGGCAGAGTTGGGCAAAGGCTTGCAACTAGTTGTGTCGCCTTCCGATACCCTTTTTATTTGCCGAAATCATTTTGACTCGCAGTTTGTCACTAAATACAAACTTTTGCCTGGGGCTTTTCCATGTTTACGATTAGAGCCAGCACTAAGTCGTAGCTCATCTAGTGCTGACTCTAATTGGGTGTGCCCACCGTCACTGCGACTTATGAACGTCCTAAAGTAGAAGTAGGAGTAGAAGAGGACGACATAACATTGAAAGAGTTCGAACAATATTCCATATTAGAGGAAAGAAGATTAAGATTAGGACCCCAAAATAGCGACGTATGCTCTGCTTTAGACAGTCGCGAACGATTTGCTCGATCGGCACGGTATTATCAAAGTAATGCGCTTAGTTTAAATAAAAAGATCGAAGAGTTAGAGGGGGTGATTAAAGAATTAGAAAAAAAATATGAAGACCTAGGAAAACGTGCAATAGTTGCGAATGTAACTTCAAGCTCTGACGCTATAACATTCGCTAGGATGATCGTCACCAAGCGCAATGTTTTTACTGACAATGAAAAGACATTGGCGCAAACATTAATTATATGTCCACCAAATCATATAGTTTCATGCGTGACGATTTAGGTTTCGCTTTACCAAGCAAGAGTTCTCTTTTGCGTTGGCGCCCGATTAGGTATGTTGTCCCTGGTATCGATGCCAATGTCTTGGGAAATTTAGAAACAATTTTCAAAAAAATGTCCGCTTTAGAACGAAATTGCGTTTTGTTATTTGACGAAATATCAATAAAGTCCGACCTAACTTATAATAGAGTTAGGGATGTAATTGATGGGTTTGTGGATTATGGGGATGGCCAACGTGATATGATTATAGGTAGTCAGTGTTGTTTTTTTATGATAAAAGGGTTATGTTCCAATTGGAAATATGTGTTTTCATATTACATTTCCAAGATGGGACTTGCTCCGTCAGAATTGAAAGACATTTTGAGCAAAAACATCGACTAACATCGACTAAACATTACTAAAGTCAATAGATCTCAACGTAAAGGCTTTAGTCTGCGATCAATTGCCCTCAAATACTTCACTTTTCAATTTGTTAAAAATTACTGAAGAAAACCTCTTTTATATGCACGAATGTTTAAAAATATTTTGTTTATATGACTATTGCCACCTTTTTAAGTCCGTCCGTAATACATTTATGAAATATGATATTTCAACTCCAAATGGAATAGCCAGCTTCAAGGTTATAAAAAAACTTTACTCTATCGATCAGGGCAATATGCACTTTAAAATATGCCCAAAACTTACAGAGGCCCATGTTTATCCCAGCGTATTTGAAAAAATGTCCGTGAAATGTGCAACTCAAGTTCTGAGCAATTCGGTTGCTGCTGGCATTGAAATGGTATAGCCAAAGTCTATTCGGCTCCGACGAATATTTATTAAAATATGCACAGCCTACGCAGCTATTTATTAAAAAAAATGAATTATCTTTTCGATGATCTAGACTGTAAGAGGTTTGTTTCCAAAAATCCGCTGAAATATCCGTTATTGAAGAATGACTCCGGGAAGGTCCAACGCCTCTATGATTACATAAACTATTTTAAAACAATCGAGCTTCCAGCTTCTAGTCAGGTTAAATGTATTAGTGGGTTTTGTTCCACAATAAGTGGAATGATTCAGTTGAGCGAAGATCTATTTAGGGATCACGAGGAATTGAGGTTTATATTCCTTGGGAAAATTAATCAAGATGCGTTGGAGAATTTTTTTTATAGAGTCCGAGCTAGTCAGGGTATCAATACCCATCCCTCAGCCAATGAGATTCAATATATTGTAGGTAGATTAATTTCGATGAAAATTTTACGGCAAAATTTTCAAGATAAGGGGGCTAATTGTGAGGATGATGACGACAGAAATTTAGATTGGAACCTAGGTCCCGAAGATCGTCATCTAGATGTACAGAGAAACGAACAGGAATCTGAGCAACTCGACCTGGAATCTTTCACTATTCCAGACGAAAATTGTGTTGAAGAGGACGACAAAGCTGACGTTCAGATCAAGCGGTATTACACTGGCTATGGTATATACCAAAAAATTCTATGTAAAATCCATTGCGAAAAATGCACCAAAGCAATGACGAAGACACAAAGCGATTTAACGCTATATTCGAAGGCCTTAATCAGAGCTAAGAACTATAAGGATGACGGCGACTTAAGGCTAGTCAATCCTAGTGATAGGGTCTTCGAAGTGTGTCGACTGCAGATGATGTGGTACGTCAAGCTCTTTAACAAATATGCTCACTATTTAAATGTTCGTAGTCTGATGTTGTCCGCCATAAAACAAAAAACGGAAAATGTTTTTCCTCAATGGTTTGATACAACCAATGCATGTTTCGCCCATAAAATGAAACTATTAGAGTATTTAGTGGCTGTCAGGGAACGACATCGGAAGCGCGATGCTAAATTAAAGAAACTTAAGTAAGTTGCAAGCCAGAATGCTTTGAATAAGAAAATCTTACTTTCGGGTTAGTAATAAATTATTGAAATAAATATTTACATTTTATAATGTTTTGCATTCTATCATTTCCAGGTTTTTCTACTTGCAGTTTTTTCTCTACTTTCAGCTTTCTTTTATTATTATATTTTCAGGATAATTTTTTTTTCTTTTTCAATAGCATGCCAACTGAGCCTAGCTTTTTTAAACACAAATATTGCACTTAATCTAGATGGATTAAATTGTGTTTAAATCAGTAGGTGAAATTAAATGACTAATTTTAACCAATAAGTCGTGAGAGAAATTTCCATTTTAATTGGACAATTTTGTAATTCGGCATTATTTAATTTTTGTAAACATATTATTTCATTTTATTAAAATTGTAAAATTGTTAAGTTTCCAATAAATAATAGAAAAAATCAATAAAATTAGCATATTTCATCTGAAAAGAATAAACTGGGCCCGAATCGCGGCAGTCGTGAGCGAGCAAGTAATCGTATCGAGTGAAATTTCGTAACGTGTCGAGTGTGCGGATCGTCGCACTCGACACGAAACGAATAGAAATTTTATGAAATAACTTCCCTGGTGTAGCTGTAAATGACATTTTCGAATACATTCAAATACGAAACAAAACAAGTATTTGAATTTGAATTCAATGCAAATCTTATATATAAAAATGAATCGCAAAATGTGTTGGTAAGCGCATAACTCAACAACGCTTAGAACAATTTTGCCAATTCTTTTTTTAAAATGTTCTTTGAGGTTCAAGGAAGGTTTTTACGGCAAGAAAAATTCGAATAATTGACGGAAAACCCTTAAAACCAGCCCTTTTCTTTTTCCCATACAAACGAGTGAATGTTTGTTTATTAGTAACGCTGAGAGAACGACTGAACCAATCTTGATGAAATTTTCAGAGAATGTTCTGGGAGGATCGGGGAAGGTATAGAAATAAAAAAACCTGTATGCTTTTCGTGAGAAAGAGTCGGAAAATTGGACAATTCCAAAAAGTTAATTTTTTCCATACAAATTTTTTTAAATTTTTTTGTTTTGTTTTTCAATTATTTGAATCGTTCAAATTTGTCGTTTGCTTCAAAAATTTTTGAAAATTATTCAGTGAAATTGTTATGTGTGTTGCATACAAAGTGATCAATTACAGATTGAAATTTGCTACGATGTCACGAAGAGGTCCCGCTAATATCGGTCGGCGTTCGTTTTGGCATCAACATACATTAGTAGCCCAAGGCACATGACCGAGTATTCCCAGGATGCGATGACATACGTGCGGTGTTATGGATCGCGGTCAATTAGCAAGCGATCGTCACGATGTCACAGCAAGACTTTTAAAACAACAGCTTCGATGGACTTTATCTTGAAGCAACGTATATATGGTGCTGTTAGATGCTAGATGTACTCTTTTGAGTGGCAAAAGAGAGGTTTGCCGCACGCATACATTCTTCTTTGGATGGTGGATGGTGGTTACACCAGATCATATTGATGAAACCATTTCTGCGGAAATTCGTGATCCAGAGAAAGATCCAGTATTATACGAAGTGGTAGAAACCAATATGGTTCATGGACCTTGCATCCACTACAATCGCTTTTCGGTTTGTATATCTGATAATAAATGCACGAAACACTATCCAAGTGCTTTTCTCTCGGAAACACAAACTCATCGGGATCGTACACCAGATAACAATGCCAGAACATTCAGCATTCAATTTAAAAGAGTGTATATCGAAGCTGACAACACATGGATCGTACTATATTCCCATTGTTGTTTAATTCACATTCAAAACTCATATCAATGTTGAGTATTGCAGTTTGGTTAAATCTATATAATGCGTTTGTAAGTACGTCACCAATGGAAGCAATACGATACGGTCGATACGTGAACCGCAATAAAGCGCTTTGTAGAATATTTACTTTTGCAATTCATGAACGTTTTCCGACCGGCGAGAACATTGCCCTATTCGGAAATACCTTGATATTATTATCTGGAATGCATCGTCGAAGAAATAGTTGCGCAGAAAGCAAGGCCAACCAGTGGATGGGCATCCAGATGTGTTATCAACTAATGCATTAGGACGAATTTACACAATCTACCCGAAAAACGACGATTGTTTCTACCTTCGGTTGCTATCGATTAATGAACGCGGTTCAACTTCATTTGAGTCATTGCGTACTGTGAATGTTACGGTGTCTGTGAGTTTTGGAGAAGTATGCTAGGAATTAAAATTGCTGGTAAATGTCAATCACTGGAATGCACATGAAGTTCGCACACTTTTCGCGATAATCATTTCGACGTATCAGCCTTCAAATCCGAACCTATTATGGGATACGAACAAAAATAACATTGCCGAAGACATTTTACATCGTCTTCGCTAAAACTTGGAAATGGGTCAATTCCGGTTGATACTTCCAGTGGTTTGATATCAATTCCATTCGCCGCTTATCAATTCACGAAAGATGAACTCATCACGAATGTGTATCCGAATATTGGCCAAATTATCGTAACTACGATTCCTTAAGTGCACGCGCAATGTTAGCTGCCAAAAATACCGATGTTTTGACTTAAACTGGAAGATTCAAAGCCAAATTCCGGGAGACTTGCGCTCATACAAATCGATCGATCGTTTTGACAATGAAGGCGACGCCATGAATTATCCTTTGGAATTTCTAAATTTTTTGGAGGCTTGGTAGTTTGCCACCGCATCATTTGCGTCTCAAAGCTGGATCTGTCGTTATTATGTTCCGCAATCTGCGCTATCGAATACAAGGGGACAGAATGCTTGATTCTAATAATTCCTTTGAGTTCTAACGATTTGCCATTTCATTTCAAACGTATTCCGTTTCCAGTGAAAATCGGTCAGATATACGTTGCGTACTCACGAGTTGGAAAACCAAAATAAATAAATAAATTACATTGAAATAAAAAAAAAATGAAATGGTAAATTTAACTTTCTTTTCATTTCCAAATACATAATTTCAAGCAGGACAACGGCTGCGGGGTCAGCTAGTATTCAATATATGTTTATACAATATGTGTAATAAATTGTATATAAATTTACTAAATTTAGTTTTTGCATTCAATAAAATGAACCCTAACGTGTTTTTATACAAGTTCATCTGATTCAGATGAAAAATATCACGAAATGGCCATACGATTCAGGATTCGTGATAAAAGTAATTCCATGGATTTACCTGAAGCAGCGTAAGAAAATTATACCGTTTAACTTAGTATAGATCATATTATTTTAAATCATTTACAGATTCAGGAAGTGATTTAGACTGACCAAAGACGCATTTACTTTCATCATATCGGAAATAAAAATTAACGGACATTTATCAACCGCAGTACCATCAATCAGCCGGTGGGCCGGTGGAAAATTTTCACTAAAGATAACATAAGTCGGTATATTCCTGAAAAGGTGGCAAAGTTCGGCAATGTATGTGCAGTGTTGCATACAGTTAAAAAATTCAACATATTGAAAATATTTTGTAAATGAAAACAATAATATAGAAATAGATACGGGAAATGAGACTCAATTAACTAAATTGGTCATAAAATTAGAGATCATATTAGCCAGTATTTTATTATCTAAATGAATTAATCGTTCCAACAACATTTGAATTCATGTTTTGTTCTAATAAATATATTTTCAATAAAAACAGGAACTTGGAATTAACATATCGTATATATTGGTGTTTATTTCTTAATTTTTCTCTTTAAAATTTCAAGCTCATGAGTTTTAATCTGCAACTCTACAGCTTTTTTGCATATCTGCTTGATGTACATCTTCTTTTATTTGCAGCGATCTCTTCTTTTAAGCAATTAGTTTCTCAAGATTTTTACTTCTACTGCAACATCTATCCCCGTAGCATGGAGGAGTTGCTCTTCTGCTACAGTTAAAAGCTTTTCCTCGTACTGACCACCACCAGTCTTTTGTTTCGAGGCTTTTTTGAAAGAAATTTTCTTTTTTATATTGTGCTTTTGATCAGCAAATACCTATTTTTGTATTTTATTATTATCTTTATCATTCTATTCATCATTTCGTCAAAATTTAGCATCTTTCATCGGTGGCCCGGCAGCGTTAAGTTTTAGCGTCAATGTACCCCATAGCTTATTTAATGCAACTTTGCCTTGCCCACAATTAGGCAAAATATTATTTGCTAAATTCTGATGCTGTAGTATAAAATTACTCATCAAATTTTTTTGGTGCATATTCGTCCTTAAATCATTATTTATAATTATAATACATGTTAAATAAACTCAATAAAAGAAAAATAACTTATATTTCACTTCCGATTAATTTTAACTGTTATATTCAAACTTTTTTTTTTAATTTGTACTATAACGGTTCTCAAATAGCTAACGAGTGAGATTTCGATTCTTTCGTACAAACGAGAACACGTTATCGAATGAGGAAATTTCAAATTTCGAAAGTGCGCATTCGATAGCGAGTACAACGATCCGAAAACAAAAAAATTTCATAAATTTCGTTCGTTAACGTGTGCCTCGATTCGGGCCCTGGTCTTTAATTGGTAGTAAAAATCATTTAGGATTGAATAAGATTGATGTGTTGAACCAGAGAACTTAAAACATAGAGAAGGTGCAGGTTCGACAGCGAACATTTTATAAAATAGTGACACGGAATGTCACCACATAAGAGACATAAATATATGTATGCATGCTCCTTATGATACTCCCAACAACAGCATTGTGATATTTTCATGCTTCATGTCAGCTTTCAACCAGAGGATCGCTTGTGTGTGATACATATACAAATAACTACATACATATGTATGAATGTATGCTTTTGCGTTTTGCCGTAGGCAATTCAATATTGACATGTAAACATAATTATGATATGAGTATAATTTTGTATGAATGCATAGTACTATTTACATTCAATTTGGACCTGAATATTTAATAATTTTATTTGATTTTTACATAATATACTATACTAATAAATATTTTTGTATTATTTCTTAGTAATAGAAATTGAATTTATCACAACAATATATGTATAAATACATCGTCTATCATATTAATCTTATTATCTGCTCATATGATTGCATGTATACGCATGAGCGCGTTCAGAAATTCATATCATGATTTTATCACTTATCAATATATTACATGTGCGCGCATTGATCTGCATGTTCATATATTCATATATACTTATATGTACATATACTGGTTTACACTTCCGAACAAATAATGCACAAGCATACAAACATACATATGCGTACACATGTGAATATGTCACCACAAAAAATTGAAGCATTGTTCTACAAAAACAACAATTGTCTAAATAGCAGAAGCATCACAAGTCAATATGGCAGCCGAATTGGCGAAGACCAAATGTAGTAAATTTTACAACAAAAACGATTTTATTCATAAACGCAGGCGCATATTCCACAAACGACCTCGCTTCATTCATAAAAACAGACGCCGTAACATCTCACCGAGCATGCCTTTGCCAACAAGCGTCTTTTCGCAACGCAAAAGCAAAAAATCATAAATTGAACAACTTTCTGATGCTTCTTCACAGAAAGAAGTGAGAAAAGTGGCAACAACGCAGTTGTCGATTTATAATATTTGTTCATTCTAAAATATTTTTCCGTGACTCGCAAAAAATCTGCGTCGATATGTATTCACGCTCATACGTTTACATGCATACATATTTACACACGTTTGTAAGCAAAGCCTTTACAGCGGCAAGGGAAGCGGTGACAATCGGCGGCCATTCGTTTATTTTTTTGGGCACAGCTTGGATTTTCTATCATCACACAAGTGCTGAACACAATGAGCGCGACAGACTGCAAACGACATCTGTCAAATATTAGAATACACACGTTCTTAGCGATACAGTTATTGAGGCAGCTGCACAACTACATAACTGTGTCCATAAGAACGTGTTTTTTTTTTTTTTTTTTTTTTTTGTTTCCGAAGGGGGAATCTTCTAAAGATACTACCAGGGTGGGACTGGTAGCATGCACGATTCATATTGTCCGCTAGGGTGCACCTCTTTCGGGACCACGCCCAGACAGTAATAATTACCTATTCTGGACTTGCGAGACAATATGCCTACATACTAAACCCTTAACTCCGGCTGCTGTAGCTTGTAGTCGGACCTGCGGGACCGCCGTTAGGCACTACTTCGCAGGACCAAGCTGGGCGATAACTGCCCCTTCACGACCTACCGCTCGGGTTATTCATGTGGTCTTACGCTTCTTCGCTGCCTCTCTTTTGTTCTAAGTTCTAGGAGCGCTATTGCGGTCCACTCTTTCATTTTAGCCCACACCAGCAGCACGTGACTCATTATGTTATCGGGCGTTATGCTTTCATTTGTCAGCTTTTCTATGGTCTCTCTCTCTGCTACATACCTGGAGCAGGTGAAAAAGACGTGCTCTGCGTTTTCTGCGGCATTTCCGCAGAAGGAACATTGTGTTTCGTCATCGTGGCCAAATTTGTGTAGGTATTCCCTGAAACAGCCATGGCCCGATAAGAACTGCGTTAAGTAGAAATCTGTCTCCCCGTGTTGTCTGTCAATCCAGGCTGATACATTTTTAATTAATCTATGGGTCCATCTTCCTTTATCTGCCGCATCCCATTGCTTTTGCCACTCATCGAGACTTGCCTTCCTCTCCTTTTTACGCTCGTCGACCGTTAGGCGCCTATTCATTTCTTTTGTTTTGCGGTAGACTCTGCTTAACTCAGAGGCCATTATATCCGGTGGCATAAGACCAGATATGATAGCACTCGCCTCGTGCGACACCGTTCTAAACGCACAGGCAACTCTCAGGGCACATAACCTGGACGCAGCTTTTGCCATATTTACACAGGTTTTTTGACGCAGGGCTGTCCCCCATATGGGAGCTGCGTACATAAGCATTGACTGACTAACTTTGGCCAACAGAGTTCTCCTTCTTGGGTCACCAATGTTTGCCATGATCCTCGACAGAGCCGCAGTCACTTTAGCCGCCTTATCACAGGCCTTTTCAATATGCGCCTTGAAATTGAGCCTCGTATCGATCATAACGCCAAGGTACCTCAAAGAATTTTGCGTTACAACGTTATACCCATCAATGTTCAATGTGACCGTTTCTAGCCTTTTTCTGCTTGTGATGAGCACTGCCTCTGTTTTTTCGCCCGCAAGCTGCAGCTTGTTACTCGTAAGCCTGTCTTTGATTTTCGACACGGTCTCATTGCATATGTTCTGTATTTGCAAGAGTTCTTTAGCTACGATCGTTACAGCAATATCGTCCGTATAGCCAATTATCTGTGCTTCTTTTGGCAGCGGTAATCGTAACACCCCGTCGTACAGCACATTCCATAGTAATGGACCTAGTACGGAGCCTTGTGGTACTCCACCTGTCACCGTGTAGGTTTTTGGACCTGCATCGGTATCGTACAACAGTAGCCTGTCATACAGATAGCTGCTAATTGTCCGCAGAAGATACTCCGGGGTGTTTCTTGCCTCTAATGCTCTCAGTATATGTGGCCAGTATGCCGAGTTAAAAGCATTTTTCACGTCCAGCGTAACAACTGCGCAGTATTTTTTATTACCAAACATCCATCTGGTGCCCTCTATGGCTTTGGCCGCAATGTCCGTCACTTTTCCAACTGCGTCTAAAGTGGACCGATGCCTTCTGAATCCAAATTGGTTTTCAGGTAACCCAGGAGACTCTTCTTCTAGGTGGCGTTCTAGTCGTGTGCAGATCAATCTTTCTAGTATTTTTGCCATCGTGTCGATCATGCAGAGTGGACGATACGCACTCGGCTCTCCAGCCGGTTTGTTCGGCTTTTGTAGCAGAACCAGCCGCTGTTTCTTCCATACCTTCGGGAAAATTCCTTCATTCAGACATCGTGTGTAAAGTTCGGCGAATTCCCTCTTTTTATGGCTGATGGCAATTTTCAGTGCCTTGTTCGGGATGCCATCAAGTCCTGGAGCCTTTGCGTTGCCAAATCTCTCTGCCACTTCCATTACCTCCTTCTCGCTTACAATTGCAGATTCCATCATGGTCGTTATCGTTCTACTCGATTGTGGTTCTTGCGTTGGGAAAAGTGTTTTCACCACTTTTTCTAGGAGGATCGGACAGGTTGGTGCTTGACTTTTTCCCCCTCTGATTTTCGCCATCACTATTTTATAAGCATCACCCCACGGATTCTCGTCCACCTTTTCACATAGCTCTTTAAAACTCGAAGACTTACTTCTTTTGATCGCCTTCTTGAGCTCTTTGCGTTTTCTTTTAAAGCTTTCTCTGGCGTACCTTGGCTCCTTTGGCAGAGGCGTCTCGCTTTATGGCATTCGCTTCTCAATGTGCTGATCTCCTCGTTCCACCAGTATGCGGGCCGTTGGGTTATGTTGTGCCTTTTCCTACACATAGCAGCATCACAGGCTTTGCTTATGTGCTTCACCAGTTTTTCAGCCTGTCGGTCAACGTTGATCGGACCATCTATGTTCCCATCCAACATAAGTTTGAAGATTTCCTCATCGAACGTTTCCACCTTCCATCCTTTTTTCCGCAATTTTTTTACGCTGGATCGAATTTGTGTTTGTTCGCGGATTTCCAGCAAGATGGCCCGGTGATCGCTATGCGTGTAGAAGTCGCACACCTTCCAATTTGCAGATCGAACCAGCGTGCTGCTGGCGAAAGTGATGTCTATTATCGATCCCCGTCCATTTTTTTCGAAAGTATTTCTACTGCCGGTATTGAGCAGCACGGCGTCTAACACAGAAAATGCTTTGAGTAGATCATTACCCCGTCTGTTTGTGGAGCTACTACCCCATTCAATTGCCCATGCGTTGAAATCGCCTGCTATCACGTTTGGCGTGGTAGTGAGGGCGTTTCGTACTAGCTCATCGAGAATTCTTCTTTAATAGTCTCCTTGCAGCACACTTGGGGGAATATAGCAGCTGTAGAAATAGATGTCACCTATTTTCGCTCGTACATAGTAAGATCTTCCCAGAAGCGGCTTATCTTGGAAGGCGTTGCCCCCACAGGCCCATATGGCAACTTTCTTTTCCTTGTCGGAGATCCACGTGCCAGCGTTTATGTTTTTATACTGCTCACACACTATCGCCACGTCTATCTTTTTTTCGAATATTGTTTGTTTCAGCAGCTCTTGAGCCGCTTCGCAGTGGTTTAGGTTGATTTGGACAACTCTCATTTTGTCTTTTTACAGGCCGCTTGATATAGTGGACACTTCCAGCTTCCGATCCGGTGTCCGGTCTCTTTTTTCCCGCTGCTTTTGCATGCTGCACACGATGGGCTTTTGTCACATTCCTTTGCGAAATGTCCCTTTTCACCACATTTGGCACAACATGTGCTTCGATCTTCCTCACTCTTGCATGCCCTCGCCAGATGACCGTATTCCAGGCACCTGAAACACTTTCTGAGGTTCGGCTTTTCCCTTATTCTACAGACCACCCATCCAATCTTGAGCTTATGAGCGTCAAGCAGCCATTTTGAGTCCGCTGCGGGAAGGCTGATGACTGCCGTCTGCGTGCCCGCGTATGCCTGTCTGATGGTTTTGATGGCATTTACATCAATGGAACTCAGCTCTTTAATTTGTGAGCGTATTGCCACCGCTATGTCCTCTTTGGTGGTGATTTCGTCCAGGTCTCTGATCTCCACTGATACCTCGTGGGTTAGGGTTCTTATTTTCGCCTGGTCGCCTAGGACTTTGCCTATCTCAATTTCATATGCTCCCCTGTTTTCCATCTGGCCTTTCTTCATTTCAAGCAATATTTCGCCTTTTGCCGTTTTCCGAATCCGCGACACGTTCTCGCTAAGCTCTTTCAGAGCATCTTCCTTTTTGACGGCTCTAAGCATATCGCTTTTCGACATGTTTCCCGTGCGCGCAATGATAATTGCATCGGGCCTCGGACGTGGAGCAGAAACGGCCTTTTTAATCGGGTTTTGTGTTTTTCGTTTCACCTGCTTCCATTCATCTGCCTTTTCCTCTTCCTTCCGTTCTTTAATAGGAATGATTTCTTCATTCCTCTTACACGCGGTGCTCCTCTTTTGGACTTCCTCTTGGCTGGCTATTTTTTTAGGCGGGGTCTTTCGCGTCAGCTGCTCATCCTCGCGGGGTCTTTTCGGCGTTGAGTCTGTTCCTGTAAGCCTTAGGGGGGCATTTCGTCTGCTTTCCTTGACTCTGTTGTACTCGCTTTGGGCGCGTGCGTGGAGTCTTGTGACCGAAGTAAGTAGATCACGGATCTGGTTATTAATCGTTCTTTGAGGCGGTTTCATTGTTTCTGTTAGCCTTTTGATAATTTCTCCTAGTTTCGACATAGTGTCACCCTTCGGTTGCGTTGGTTCCAGTTGAGGCGTGCTGTCTTGCAGCGCAGGTGGTGAGGACCTCGCTCTTACAGGTTTTTCAACAACTAGTGCCTGTTTTGGTGAACGCATCAATCTTGGTGCACGTTTGAATGGATCCGCTTCGCTAGATCCGCTAATCGTCGGCGTTTCCCTGGATAAATCAGTTTCTAAAAACATGCTGCCAGGGCTCTGAGTGCCGTTGCTCATCGTGCAGTCAAGTAAACTGCTGCTATTGGTTTTGGTGTATTTTCTCAAATTATTCTCCATTGGTTTGTTTTTTACAGCGCATCGTGTGTAGGGGGACGGGCCGAAATAGACAGGAACGGGTGTACCCTCGGAGACTATGCTCCTACCCCAGTTCCCTGAGGCCTGTCCTTCGCTTTACCAGTCCCGGAAAACACGGACGGACCGGCGCTCGCCCGGGGCAACGCAGGCTACTACTCCTGCGCCCAATGCACACTCCCTGACCAGGGACCGAAGTGGCTGTTTACTGATACACCACGCGGCTAACACCTCGGCAGAGCAAGCTCACATCACCCTTTTTATCCTAACAGCGGAGACATCGCTGCTAAGTTATCCGGGGACTCCCAGTGCGCCGCGCTGTGTACCGGTCACGTTGTAATATCAGCCGCACCTAACATGGTGAACAGACGCTGACCAGGAAGCCGCCCATTATGGGTCCGTCGCGCCTGGATTTTTTTTTATTACACAACATGCCCTTGCATGTTGTGGGGGACACATACTTCAAGGGGCGGTGTCGATTCGCCCACTGTCGCAGGAGTTTCAACGGTCTTGCTGGCTTTTATACCGCAACCTCCACTCCCGCCGCTTCTCGGGGATTGCTTATTCGTTTAAACTTATTTCGCAACTAACCTGCTACTACAGGCCGTCCGGCTATCCGCGACCTGCCGACCCCCCCGGTCGCTTAAAGCTCAGCGACGGTGACTATTCCCATTGGAAATTGAAGCCCCCACCGGGTCCATAAGAACGTGTGTATTTTAATATTTGACAGAACAGTCTGTCGCACTCAATGTGTTCAGCACTTGACTCTTTGACAAAACGCCAGTTTCGGCCATTGGTTGATCTTGACAATGGAGATGCGAAAGATGCGTGCGACTATTTGGCTGCCATATTGACTTGTGACGCTGCTGATGCTATTTGAAACGATTGTTGTTTTTGTAAAGCAATGTTTGTAGTTTTTGCGGGTGACATATCTACATGTGAACGCATATAAGTATGTATGTCGTGTATGCGTTATTTGTGTGCCAATGTCATACGCACATATTTATGTATGTATGTATATACATAAGTACATATAAGCAGCGCGCACATGTTATTATTGATAAGTGATAATATACATGTGAATATAAGTTTTAAATAATAAAATGTAAATTTTAAATAATAAAATGTACGATTAATGTACATTTATTACTATTGTAATATATTAAATTTTTGTAATATATTATGATAGTCTGTTATATACATATGTACATCTGTATATACATACATATGTACATATGTATGTAATGAAGTATACACATAAGTATGAATATATCAATTACAAATATAATTAAAAAAATAGGCTTTATTTTCACATAAACTACGAATATTGCTTTGAAAAAGTGATTAAATTCAAATTTCTTCAATTGCACATGTATTCATTAATATGAACAAACAGAATTCATACGAATACACATGTTTGCATATATCCATATCACTACATATTATAAAACAAAGTCACTTTTTCTGTCCTCATGTCCCCTTAAATGTTTAAATCTTGAAAACTAAGCAACTGATTTTGATGCGGTTTTTTTGTTTTAATAGATAGATTGTCTGAAGAGGAAGGTTTATGTCATTATAATGTGAAGAAATATATAAGGGGGCGTGGCACTCGACAAAATGTGGTAAAAAACCATACATTTTTTGTTTACACAGCCATACATCATAAAAGAATACGCCGATTAAAATGAAACTTACTTGAAGTTAAACTATGAAATATTTACTTTCGTTCTGCATCAAAAAAAATAGTTGATTCATTTCTTATTTAACCAAAATTGTTTAAACAAGAGCAGCACTTTTTCCAAAAAAAACTGTTTGTGTGTTTGTTCGCTGTCAACCGAATGAAACATTTGAAGTTATGTGGGAAGCTCATCCCACCTCATTCGTGTTGAATTAGATTGTATGGTGAAAGAACTCGGTACGTACACATGTATGTATGTAAGTACATATGTACGAATCTCTCGCATCATTAAATTTCGGACGTATGTATGTATTTTCAATTCATGTCGTTATTACCTTACTGTATTCCATGTAATTCGGGGGTGTTGTGTTTGAACTCATTTCAAATTTTATTCAAATTGCATTCACAATATTGGTCACATTAGTAAACAGCTGATGCGAATATTGGTTTTGTATATGTTCGAAAAGACGAAAATCCAATCAGATTCTGTGACACCATTTAAAATCGGAATTGGTTTTCAATTCTGACAGCTAGGCAATTCTGTCTTGAATTTCACAACACCCCTGAATATATGTACATTAAATTTTTTCAGCGAAATAAACCGCTCTGTTCACGTTCAATAATTAAATACAGTTTTTGAATAGTTTTTAAATTTTCTATCGATTCCAACGACTACACCCACAATAACATTTTTTGTCATTTACTTTTTACGACAACTAATAGCTTATTTTCGAAGCCTTAAATACATTGTTGATTTAATATGAATATTTGTGAAGATATTAATCAGAAATTTTCTTATGTTTCTAAATGGTAAGTATTTACATATTTTTTACTGCGGCGCATAATAATATGGCAATTTGAGTATAGTTAATAATACATATAGATCTGAGTAAATTTTGTACTGAAATTATAAAGTCATGTCTGGAAGACGTCGTCGTTCGGACATACATAGGTCGAAGTACAGTGAACGCCAGAAGACTACGTTCAGCAAGAGATGAAGAATCGTCAACGGAACGTGAGGCTCGCCTTAGTCAGGCTCGGGATAGATATAGAGCTGAGATAGAGAGAGAATCTTCAGTAGAGCGTGAGGTTCGCCACAGCCGGGATAGGGATAGACATCGAATACAGAGAGCCAGAGAATCATCAGCACGAAGTTACGAATCATCACAAAATGGTGTTGAAAGTAGGTTGTCCTGTATTTTATTAAGAAACCTGAATCCACCTAAACTTTGCAATGGCACGCGTTTGCTGGTAAAATTACTGAAAACTTTCATAATAGAGTGCACAATACTCACAGGATGTGGTACCGGAGAAGATGTATTGATTCCCCGAATCTCTATGATACCATCGGATTTACCATTCCAATTTAAACGTTTACAATTTCCGGTAAAGACATCTTTTGTAATGACCATTAATAAATCGCAGGGTCAAACCTTCAACGTTGCAGGCTTAGATTTGAGCGTTGACTGTTTTTCACATGGCCAACTGTATGTCGCTCTTTCAAGAGTTATCTCAAGAGAAAACATGTTTGTATTGTCTAATGACAAGAAAGCTGTAAACGTTGTATATAAAGACATTCTGTAATATATTAATTGTTGTTGTAAAAATAAAATAAATATGTAAAAATGCAAAAAAAATGTAGGGTATGAATTTAGATATTCCAAGAAAATCTTCATGGTATAAAGAAAGGGGAATTGTTTTACTCCAAATGTAACGCGTGCGGGCCACGGGCAGTAATGAATAAATCAAAACTATGGCATCGATTTTAATCATTTTTTCAGTGAGTGACATAGGCCTTATATTTTATTTCCGTGCGAAGCCGGGCGGGTTGCTAGTAAGAATATAAGCAAAAGAGCGAACATACAGGGTAGGCCATTTAAAGTTGACCCATCTGGCAACGCTGTAACTTTTAACAGCGCTGACAAATCGGCTAATGTCATACCGCGTTAGAAGCGTCATTCGAAGACAATTTATACCATGTTATACCATTTATACGTCTGTTAGAGCAATATATAGTTTTGAGCATAATTTTTATTTCACGCTCAGCTCTGTTCAAGCGAAAATTTCTCCTGCCGAGCTGGCAGTGGTGAAACTCTTCCATCTCTGCCGAGTTAGCCAAAAATATTTTTACGTTATTCGCGCCGTGAACCTTCTTAATATTAAACGTTCTCTGGTTTTACCTAAACATTAAATTGATTACATAAGGGGTTAAACCAGTGTGACATATATGAAAAATTAGGCGATTTTCGTGAGTTTTTTAAGAGAAAGTACGAGTTTGAATATTTCGAACTTTTTTGAGCGTAATAAAGTATATTTTCAGCTATATTTTAAGATTTTTTTTTTACAAAAATGTTGAAAAATAACGGAGTTAGGGGCTGTCTTCGGAGATGGCAAAAAAAAGTGCCCAAGCTAGTAAATTTAAAGACATTTCCTATACAATGACCTACGATCTTTGAAAAATATCAAAAACTAACAAAATGGCGTAATTTAAAAAAAAACGTTTTTTTTTTAGTTAAAATTTGTCGTTTTTTTTAATGTCAAATTGACAATTTTCAACCAATGAAAAAGATCGTAGGTCATTGTATAGTAAATGTATTCAAAAATATTAAATTTTAATTTGAAGTCGATCAGTCAATTTCTCGTTGAGTCATGGCGCTAGCAATTTAGAAAAATGTCGTTTCGAGAAAAACGCGTTTAAAGTTTAACTTATATATGTTTGCACCTCCGAGCGGTCGTTCTTTAGTACGCTGCCATCCAAAAACTATTCAAGATACGACCTTCCCGATTTCACAAGATATTTATGGAAATATAAGCCATAGAAAAAGCAAATAAATTTTTTTTTTTTTTGAAAGTGTCACACTGGTATAGCCTGTTAAGTTATGCCGAGTCGTTGACAGCGAGAAATGTCGAATCTGCACAACGGCTCTAAATAATTTAAACTGATCGGCATTCTTTTGGGAGTGGCCAGAAACGATTCTTTTACATATGACTCAAGCAACTCACGACTTCCGGTCTTTGACCAAGTATTCTTAGAACATCCGTTTGAAGGCGAGCTAAAGTGTGAAGGCCAAACATCCCCTGCATAGGGTTGTGCGCTGGGTTTGGGAGCCGCCACATAAAAAACAACCCCAATGAAAAAACGTAAACAGCCTCGGATGAGAGACCCCCTTTTGATGACGACAGGTCGAGGTTCTTCAACATATCGCTGATTTGCGCCCACGCCCCGACGGAAGAGAAGGACGATGTGACCAAAGATGCCTTTTATGAGTGCTTGGAACGCACTTAAGAGAGATGTCCCCGATATCAAAATCGGTCTTTGCCAGGGTGGGCAAAGAAGGTATCTTTGGCACTACGGTCGGTAAATTCAGCCTCCACGAGGAAACATCCCCAAATGGGTTGAGGCTGATCGACTTCACCGGGCCCGAAATATGGTTATTTGTAGTACTAGATTCCAGCATAAGAAGATTCATCAAGCTGCCTGGCTGTCTCCGGATCGAAAAACTACCAACCAGATCGATCATGTTGTGATAGACGGAAGACTCGTCTACAGTGTTTTAGATGTGTGTGCGCTCCGAGGTCCTAACATCGACTCGGACCACTATCTTGTTGGAGCCAAGATTCACACCCGCCTCTGTGCAGCAAAAAACGCACGCCAACAAACACAAGGAAGGTTCGACGTCGAGAAGGTGCAATCACAACAGACAGCCGAATGATTTTCTACTCGGCTTGCACTCCTGCTCTCTAAGAGCACTCGTTAACAACTCGGTATAAGGGAACTGCGGGACGGCATTTCAAACTCCTTACGTACAGCTGCAACCGAAACCATTGGTTTTCGGAAAGTGCAAAAGAACAGCTGGTACGACGAGGAGTGCCGTGTCGCAGCGGAGAGAAAACAGTCTGCCTACTTCGCAACGTTACACTCGACCACAACACGTGCGGGATGGGATAGATACCGAGAGCTGAAGAGGGAAGCGAGACGCATCTGCAGACAGAAAAAGAAAGAGGCCGAAATGCGTGAGTACGAAGAGCTTGATAAGCTGGCCGACAGAGGTAATGCTCGAAATTTCTACGAAAAGATGCGGCGGCTTACAGAAGGTTTCAAGGCCGGAGCATACTCTTGTAGAACCCGCCAAGGTGATCTAGCCACCGATGCCCAGAGCATACTTAAATTATGGAGGGAACACTTCTCCAGCCTGCTGATTGGCAGTGAACGCACAACGCCAGGAGAAGGCGAACCCGATTCCCCAATCGATGACGATGGAGCAGACGTTCCATTACCCGACCATGACGAAGTTCGAATAGCAATTGCCCGCCGGAAGAACAACAAAGCGGCAGGGGCTGACGGATTGCTGGCCGAGCTATTCAAACACGGCGGCGAAGAACTGATAAGGAGCATGCATCAGCTTGTTTGAAAAATATGGTTGGACGAAAGCATGCCCAACGATTGGAATTTAAGTGTGCTATGCCCAATCCATAAAAAAGGAGGGAAAAGGAGGTGTGAAAGATTAAAGCCCACCGCCAACAAACTGATTGGACCTTATCAGTGTGGCTTTAGACCTGGCAAATCAACAACCGACCAGATATTCACCATGCGCCAAATCTTGGAAAAGACCCGTGAAAGAAGAATCGACACACACCACCTCTTCGTCGATTTTAAAGCTGCTTTCGACAGCACGAAAAGGAGCTGCCTTTATGCCGCGATGCTCCGTCAAAATCTGGAAGGACCTCTCCGAGCCGTTCGATACCAAAGGAGGTTTCCCTATCGAATCCCTATCGTGCGATTTCTTCAGTCTGCTGCTGTAGAAAATTATTCGGGCTGCAGAACTTAATCGAGCAGGTACAATCTTTTATAAGAGTATAAAGCTGCTGGCGTATGCCGATGATATTTATATCATTGGCCTCAACACCCGCGCCGTTAGTTCTGTTTTCTCCAGACTGAATAAGGAAGCAAAAGATATGGGTCTGGCACTGAACGAGGGCAAGACGAAATATCTCCGTCTATTTAGGAACCAGTATTAACACCACCAACAATGTCGGCCTGGAAATCCAATGCAGGATTACTCTTGCCAACAGGTGCTATGTCGGACTGAGTATGCAATTGAAAAGTAATCCCTATTCTGACAATTTTCAACTTCGTTTAACAATAATAACAAAAGTAAAATATCTTCCATTTTCACAACAACACATCTTAGCAACTTATAAAGAAAAAAGCTTTTTATTTCAGACACAAAATACTAAATTCTTGATTAATTTCAAATTTTGACAAATTAGAAATACGTATGTTGAATTTGTCAAGTGCACAGAGCAGGGGTGATAATATATTGATTGTTTAGGCTTATGCTACTTACATATACTATCCGGCAGGGATGTTTACCAATAGATAACTATTTGGGTTGTTATGGTTTGTTGTAGTGATAGTGCCTTCTTATTGTTCTAAAATAAGGTACATATAATTTACATAATAAGGAATACATTCCTTAACTCCTGCGTAGGCTGCTCTGATGGTTTTTACCGATGCCACATTAAAGAGTCTAATTTCTTTTTCACTCTTGAGACATTTTTGCCCATTAGTGTCCCATTTGTATTGACCGTTCGAAGAATATTTGCGCGCGTCATATCATTCGGTTTTGCAATTAAGAAGGCATTGGTTCGGAGACGCTGTATCGTGTTTGAATTCTTCTTATTCTTTTTTCTCTGCATCCAACGCTGAACCGTCAGCAAGTCTTTCTCTGTTATTAATTTCGCTCCGTCATCTTTATCAACTTATCTTGGTATTCACCTAGATAGAAGACTTACGTGGAAAAAACATATATTTAGTAAAATAACTTGCATGAAGATAAGAGCTGCAAATTTAAATTGGCTATTAAATAAAAACTCCAAACTTAGCCTAGACAACAAAGTGCTTTTATATAATGCGGTCATAAAGCCAATTTGGATGTATGGCATTCAACTGTGGGGTACGACCTGTGCAACTAATATAGACATAATACAAAGGTTCCAATCAAAAATGCTTAGATCAATCACGTGTTCACCATGGTACATGCGTAATGAAAATATCCATAAAGACCTTGGTATTTCTATAGTAAGGAAAGAAGTAGAAGACAGCAGAATTAAATATATATCTAAACTCCGTGATCACCCAAACCCTTTGGCTAATGCTTTGGTACATTCCTGTGATCAAACACGCCTTAAAAGAAGAGATATGCCCGCGTACTGAGGAGCAATGTATCACCAAAACAGCTCAATCACTTGCTTGAGCGTGTCTAGTTTTTAAATAGGTTTAAGATTTTATTACTTATTGTTAGGCTTTCAAAACAAAAAGCAGATTCAATAAATAAAAAGATATTGAAACAAAAAAAAAAATCTTTAGGATTGTTTCCTCTTCCCTCGCTAGTCAGGTACCCTACCGTTTTCACATTGCCATTTAGGTGTTATCTTAACAACCTTTGCCTGGCTTGACGCCTTACGACTTCATTCACCTCAACATATGGGCTAATTTCTACTAGCACCCCCACATTATTTCGTTTGCTTAGTCTTCCCTTTAGTGTGTTCCATTTTTTTCTCCATTAATCAGTTTTACCAGCTCATTGTGTGCAGGGAAGCGAGCCGAAGTAGACAGTAACGGGTGTACCCTCAGGAACGACGCTTATAATGCAGTTCCCTGGAGTCTGTCCCTTGCTTTCCGGTCCCGGAATACGCAGACGAACCGGCGCTTGTATGTAGCAATACAATGCTTCTTGACCAATGCCCGAAATGGCAGGATACTGATTTACATCTTGGCTAATACTTCGGAAGAGCAGCTTTACACCACTCTTTCCACACCATCAGTAAGAAACAGTTGATGGTGTTTGGTGGGTCGTGTTCACAGGCGCATTTAACATAGTGAATAGACGCTGGCATGGAAACCGATCATTATGAGTCCGTCGCACCTGGATTTTTGGTATTACCCACCGTGCCCATGCATGACGGGGCACAATCATTTTTGATAGGCGATATCGACTCACCTCTGTTGCAGGGGTTTCATCGGCTTAGCTAGCTTTTATACCGCATCCTCCGCTTCTCGTCGAGGGCATAGGGCCACGTCTGCGTGACGTAGGTGGTCGTCTAACGGCGTGTCTGGAGTACGGAGATAAACTATTCATCAATGACCTGGGAACCGTAATGTAGTTGTACTATAGGGTTGGTGGGGTAGACAATAATAATGGATGATTGCACAATCTCCTAGCTTTAGTGTCTGTTCTGGACCCTTCCATCTGCACCTTTTATGAAGGTACTTTATATACGCTCTCTTCCATCGGCAACTGAAATCATGATGTAGAATTTTGATTCTTTCCTATCGATTTAATATGAGTAGCGACTCCACGGCTGGCTCAGATATTGCCAGAATGGGTGCTCCTTTGGGAAACTCCCCTGTCAGAGGGATCTTGCGAGAGGGTTGTGAGTGGTCGTGAATTGAGAACGGCTTCAATTCGAACAAACAGTGTGGTAAACTGTTCATTAGGGTGCTTCAAAGAAGTTTTTTCAACTCTTACCCCCTTAAATGTTAGTGATCGACAAAAAAAGATTCTCCGTCAAGCCAGGCGCTGTAGCTTAACTCTAAGGGGTCGCTTTTTTTAGTTTCCTATTCATTTAACAAAGGAATTTTCGTTTTTTTATTCAAACTAAAATTTCACCAATTAATTTTCGTTTCTCATAAATTTTTCTTTTTTTTATTATTATTTTACATTGTACCTAGTATATAAAAATAAAATACTAACAACAATTCTGGTCTAAATAATTAGGAGAGATACTTAAAAGCTAAATGTTAAGAAATACAATTGCTGCTATTGTTGCCTTGGTAAGTCGGAATGCTTCTTGCGTTTCAACCGGATTTCTCGCCCAGCAGTTTCGATAAGTCTGTAGGGTTCCTCATTAACGTGCTGTCTAAGCCTCAGTTCGTCAGACTTTGTTAATTTCGACATTTCATTTACCACTAAATTCACGCCTAGATCAAGGAGCATTAACTAAAGTCCTTAGTACCTTACTTTAAAAGCGCTGAATGCTGACAATACAGCCTTGACTTGAGCAACACCATAGTTGGGCTCCGTAGGCCCAAACTGGCTTTAGGACTTGATTGTATAATAACAGTTGGTTTTGTATTGATAGCTTGGATTTCCTGCCAAGTAGGTGGTAAAGTTTGCCAAATATCATATCAAGCTCGCTCCTTTTTTTTTGACATGCTCTTTCTAGCGTAGCTTAGCATCTAAGGTGATACCTAGGTACTTAGCATTGTTATGGTGTGGTATAAGAATGTTATTTATATAAATTGGACAATATGCCGGCTTTTTCAAGGTAAAGTCGACATGAATTGATTTGGTGTCGTTTAATTTAATGCGCCACTTAGATGCCCACTTAGTAATTGCGTTGACTGCTGTCTGCACTCGTCGACTAGATACTGAAGTTGACTCTCCAGCTGCTAACAAAGCTGTGTCATCCGCAAATGTCGCTGTTATATAACTAGAATCAGATGGGGTCACTAGTAAAAAGCAAATAAAGCATTGGCTCCAACATGCTTCCCTGGGCAACACCGGCCTCTATCGGTTCTTCTATCTTTTAAGTACAAAGCAATTATTTCACAAAATTGTTTGAGTAGCATGTATTTCAATTTGAGCAGTAGACCCGTATGCCAAACTTTGTGAAAAGCCTGAGACTCGTCCAAAAAGGCCGCCGTACAAACGTAATTTTCAACGAAATTAACGAATCGGTGTAGGTACCTGGTCAATTGTTAGGTGGTGGTCACGGAAGCCAAATTGATGTGTTGGTATTAGGTTTTTATGAGCCATTATTGGTTTGACTCTATTTATATTTTTTTTGACATGCTCTTTCTAGCGTAGCTTAGCATCTAAGGTGATACCTAGGTACTTAGCATTGTTGTGGTGTGGTATAAGAATGTTATTTATATAAATTGGACAATATGCCGGCTTTTTCAAGGTAAAGTCGACATGAATTGATTTGGTGTCGTTTAATTTAATGCGCCACTTAGATGCCCACTTAGTAATTGCGTTGACTGCTGTCTGCACTCGTCGACTAGATACTGAAGTTGACTCTCCAGCTGCTAACAAAGCTGTGTCATCCGCAAATGTCGCTGTTATATAACTAGAATCAGATGGGGTCACTAGTAAAAAGCAAATAAAGCATTGGCTCCAACATGCTTCCCTGGGCAACACCGGCCTCTATCGGTTCTTCTATCTTTTAAGTACAAAGCAATTATTTCACAAAATTGTTTGAGTAGCATGTATTTCAATTTGAGCAGTAGACCCGTATGCCAAACTTTGTGAAAAGCCTGAGACTCGTCCAAAAAGGCCGCCGTACAAACGTAATTTTCAACGAAATTAACGAATCGGTGTACCTGGTCAATTGTTAGGTGGTGGTCACGGAAGCCAAATTGATGTGTTGGTATTAGGTTTTTATGAGCCATTATTGGTTTGACTCTATTTATGAGTACATTCCCAAAGATTTTAGATAAGGCTGGCAGCAGCGAAATCGGTCTATATGATGTAAAAGTGTGTACTGGCTTACCCGGCTTGGGAATCATTATGACTTCAGATACTTTCCAAAGCGATGGGACGTATCTTAGGCATAAAGCACTGTTTATAATGTTTACAAGTTTTTCTATACAATTCTTTGGTAAATTGCGTAATATTTCTCCAGTTATTAAATTGTACCCATGCACAGTGGATCCGTCAGAGGTCAAAAATCAAAAAAATCAACCACACATGATTGAAACAAAATGTAAACCAATTGTCTCTTAAATGTCCAATCTTCTTTAAGCCATACCGCATTTTTCTGAAAACCTAACAGGACTTTCTAAAAATAGCATTGAAAGCGTGAACACGTGTTCATTTTCGCAACGCAGCTGCGCGCAGAGTGATTTTGTCAAATTAAAATCGAACTTCAAAGAGATCAAATGTTTGCTAGAGTGCTCGGAAATAGATTATTTAAAATGCATTTTGAAGTTGAAGGTATTAACTTTAAATCGAGATGTTAATAATTAACATCCTTGTAAAGTATTTTATGAAAAACTAATTTTATCGATAGTATCTATTTTGTGAACGTCTTTTTTATGTTTAGTTCATGTTTTAGTTGTGTTTCAAGAAAATCCAGAAATTGGTTTGTATGTCATTGTGTTTGTCTTACTTTTAAGGTTTTAATGTGTTAAACTTATCTGCAGAAATGTGCAGATATTAGAGATGAGCGATATTGCTATTTTTAAATCACTGTGATTTTATATTGCTATTGCGATCGCAACTAAGCCGACGTTCAAACGGAGACCTTTTGTTGTTGTTGTTGTAGCGGCAAATTCTGCCGATTTGACAATGTTTGGGCGAATACAAGTCCGGGTCCCGTCCAGTTACGTACACCCGACTGTGGGAACGACTGAACCTTTTGTCGTTATTGGCAGCAAATTCTCTTTTGGTTCCTGTAACTCGAGTCAAGTTTTTACGCCTTTCTTTTCACTACATTTTCGCAAATGTTGGAGCGATTTGGCTACCTGACTTCGGCTTATTGCATAGTTCATTTATATGTTGGTATGATGGTTTCACACATTTCTTAGAAGGAATTACCATTAGTGTGGTTGATAATTTGTTTGTTTAGAATACCCGCTTTTAATATTTTCCAGACCAAATAATTAAGGCGAGTTTCCTAACCTTTGGGAAAATATTAAAAACCCGTAACTTTTTTATTCCATCATTTTTTCTGAAATTAATTAGTTACAATTCTTGTTTTCATCACAACAAGCTTTCAAATTTGGTTTTAACAATAAGTAAAATTAAAAATTTTATTAAAACAAATTAAAATATTCCATTTTGATTATATTTCATCTACCACTTCAAACATCACACTTCACTTCTTTTCCTTGATACATTTCCTGCAGTTTCGAACTGCGATCGCAATTCACAGGTTCGATCGCAATCGCAGTTCATAGAAGCGAACTGCTATTTATAAAATGTGATCGCAGTTGCGATTTGCGATTTTTCAATCACAGTGAAAAAATCACCGGTAGTGAAATATCGCTCATCACTAGCAGATGTCTGTATAATCGTAAAAATACTAAGGTCGTTTAAGTTGTCCTTTTGTCTATTGTGCTGTGTTGGTCTGCCTTCGTCTTTTGTAGCTGTGTATATTTTTGCAAAACTGTTAATAAATAAATATCTAAATTTTGTTTATGTTTCCTTTGAATAATTTTTGATGTAGGTTCTTCCCATAAGTGTGTGTTTACACGCCTGTATATTTTTAATATATGGTACACAGAACACGGAACCAAAGCAGAAAAACTGACGAAATTGATTTCAGTTGTGCAAGAGAATATTCAAAACAACGGCTACATTACAGAGCTGAGCGATCTGTCGAAAAAAGTTGAGAACATCTGTAAAACAATTTCAACTTTTTGGAAGAATTATAAACGGAAAAAATCTTCAGTTCTTCAATACCAATCTGGTTGGCTGAATAAAGAGCAATCGATTTTGTTAAAACGCACGCAGTGTAAATCGCAGCAGATGGAGGAAAGTACTCATCGTGGCCGTCCTCAACTGGATTTTGCTGACTCTTCAACGAGAACTAATCGCGTTAGTGTCGATTGGAGAGCTTTCGGAGGAAGCTGCAGAGTCCAATAACAAGGAAATAAAGAAATGTAGACTTCAGCACAGTCGGAAAGTGTAACGTACTTTAACAAACACAGATGTCATTAATGCACTATTGTTGCGCTCAGATCCCTTTATAACAGGACAGAGACAACTTCCAAAAAAAGACAAGTCAACTTTGTTGACATCTGTTTATGAATTACTAGATGATTCTATATAATTTTTGTTTCCTTCATTTTTCTTTTATTGTTTTTTTATATTGGATTTTTGATGATATGTATGTATATGTAAAACAACATTTTTCTAAAAATATAACTGCAATGTAGATAAAATAAAATAATTTCAATTTTATTAAAAAAAAATTATTAAGTTTGTTTCGATCATTCCCATGGGAATTTTTTTATTATTTTTGGAAAGAATTTCAACCCGCTATGTCAAGAAAAGTATTTTTGGCCGCTGTTCCATACAAGCGGATCCACTGTGCCATGTGCTTTTTTGAGTCTTGTGTTCCCGATAAGATTTTTAATTTCTTTAATAGTAGCAGGAGAAATGCTGATGTGTGGATCCATCTAACTATTTTCACAGTTTATATCATACCCATCGTTAGGCGTAAATGTGTTTCTCAAATGACTTGCAAATACGGCAGCTTTCTGTTCATTCGTTTTAGCCCATGCAGTTTCGTTTAGTTTTAATGGTGCTACATGTTTTATTTGTTTATTAATATTTCTTACAGCTTTCCAGAGTGAATAGTCGGTGGATTTATTAGCTGAGAGTTTAGCCACATACGTTTTGAATGAAAATTTTTTAAACTCTTTAATTTGTGCTCTTAGGTTTGCTGTACATTTATTAAGCTCAGTTTTGAGAGCAGAGGACCTAGTTTGTGAAATCTTCAACCTCACAGATCAACTCAATACCTGTAGATATGTGTTTAAGCTTTGGGTCGACTTTATTCAATATATTTTTAAATTTATACCAATTAGTGTGTTTATTACATAACTTTGGCTTGGCGGCCGAAATAATTGGCTTTTCATACAGAGTTAGTAGCACTGGAGAATGGTCAGAGCTTAGGTCTGAGCAATCTTTTATACATAAATTGAGTTTCGGTATTTTATTGATTATAAAGAAGTCCAGAAAGTTTGGCAATTTCTGACTATCTGTAGGCCAATAAGTGGGTCTTCCTGTAGAAACAAAATTGCATCCAACTGCTTGTATAGCTTTGAGAAGTTCTCGACCTTTGGTTGTAGTCAAGCGCGATCCCTAATGAGTGTGTTTTGCGCGATCCCTAATAAAGTCGCCACCAATGATGTACCTTCCGTCATAATTTTTTAATAAATTCATATACGTTTCTATTTTGATATTATGTCTAGGTGGACTATACAAAGCAATAAGATACAATGGGTGATTGTGCAATTTAACTGAAATTGTTGTAGCATGAATTTCTTCCGTCTTAATCGGATCTTCCTCGCAGTGTTCAATATTGCTTTTGATAATTATAGTGCTCCCTCCTCGTGCTGAGTTTGCCGGGTGTGGTGTGTGATATAATTCATAAATTTTAAATGATTGGTTTGTAAAATGAGTTTCAGATAATAGACATACATATATCAATATTTCTGTCGTGTAGAATAACTATTAGCGTTCCATAGCATTATTCTCAAAGAGTCACTGTTCATCAATAAATTGTAGATGGTACTCATGAGCATTGAGCCGTTAATTAAATTAATTAAAGGACTTAAATAGTTTCTCTTGCTCATTTAGTTTATCCAAGATTTGGGATAACGGACTACTTTTTTTAATTGTATTTGTATGGCCTTGTTTAGCTATTTGCGCAAATGAAACTTTAGAACCGGAAGGAAGAGATTTTACTTCTCCTGTGTTCACAACGGGTTTGTTCGTCGGAGCATTGGGATTCTCCTCATCTGAATTATCATTCTTTTTATCTCTAAGTTTTGGCAGTTCATTTGCGACGACACAACCACGGTAGCTTGCAGGATGAGAATCGCCGCAGTTATAACATTTAGCAGGGTCCTTTTCAGCTTTTCTGAATTCAATAGTAGGATGTTTGCCTCCACATTTCACACACCTCGATGGCTTTCCACAGAAGTTTTTTGTATGTCCAAAAGCTTGACAGTTTTTGCACTGTGGAATTAATTTTGTTACCTTAATAGGCTCAACTTTGACAACGGTACTATGAATGGTTATGAACTGATGAATTTTCTTAATGTCTTCCGTAGCATCAAATACTACTAAAAACATATCTAGCGGTTCTTTAGTCTTCCATTTAAGCTTATTAATTGTATTTATGACCTTAAAACCTTGAGATTTTAGATCATTTAAAATGGAATGTGTATCGCATGAGTGTATCGCATGAGTGGTGTTAATTTTTTATCATTACTTTTATTGGCCTATTATGTTTACTCTCGTAGCTAAACCAAGGTATACATATTTTCATTAGATAAGTATTTTGTTATTGTGTGATAATTGTTTGCATCGAAGACATTAAGTTTGTAGGCGTCGTTGCTCAAAAGCTTTATTAAGAGTTGTTATTTATTAGATCTGTAATATTAGAACGTAATTTATTAAAATCCTTTACGTCGTTTATTATAAAAGGAGGTGGGCGGTGGGTTTTAGTATCATTGTTGGCCGCCTGCTCTTTATTTTTATTTTTCGAAGGTCTGACAATTGTTGGAGAAGTATCAGCTTTGCGTTTTTTTGAAGAGAGCTTCTTTTTGAGTATCCACTCAGTTCCTTTAGCTAGCTCCTCTTCATCGGTTTCGTATATTTGATCTACATTCATACTAGAAGGTTTTGCTTCAACACTAACATGCTTTTTTTTACTAGATTCGATTTCTCTTTTTAATGCTATGTTATCTTTATGTAACTGATTGCACATCGCTTCCAAAGTTCTAAGCCTCTCATTTATAAGTGAGTTAGCTTTTTCTAATTTTCTTATTTTATTTACTCTAAATGAGCTGAGGCTGTTTCTCGGCGTCACCTCATGAAGAGGTTCAGCCATTCTGATTTAATATACGTGTAAAAGAAACAGCTGATGTGCACTTTTTTCCCCCGCGAAAATTTATTATTTAAGGGTTTATATGATTTGTTATTGTTTAAAAAAGCAAACTTCGATTAAAAATGTGATTTGATTTGAATGAGTTTTACCAATTGCTACTATTAATCGATGTGAAACGTGTTGACAACATCAATGCCTCCCACGGCCCACACACCCACGAACTACCACAGATTGGTTTATTTGCAAATTGTGACAATTGCGTAGCACACTTGTTGACCGCACTCAATGATAGTAAACTCTACTCAAAAATAACCATCACATATTCAGAAATTTATTTATTATTAATTATTTCAAAGTTTAAAAATTCCAGCGACAAAGTGTGATTATCTCAATTAGAGGATTAAATATAGTGATTCAAAATTTGGAATTTTTTCTATAAAAATAAAAAAAAGTTTCTGAGAATAATAAGTTGCTGCCATGATCTTCGTTCGTAATTTTTGCTTATTCATAGTGCAGATCTTGCACATGCCATTGCATTTTTTTATTTGGGGGCTTAAGACGGGGAATATAGAACTCTTGATGTACTATATGCTGCATTTGGCGATGTTCAGTGTGAAGCATAAATAGATGGATATAACTGAGGAGTAGTGTGGCAAGTCTGGAGTCTCTCGAGTATACTCGTAATTAGAAGGAGGCGTTCGTTATACGTTATGACATGTAGGAGACTACTATGAGGCCAGGGGACGATGAAAATTACTCAAGAATGTCGGTATCATCCAATGTTGTGTGAAAGAAGTAAATTTTTCAAATTTCTGTGGCAATTATATTGCGTTAGGGCTAAGAATCAGGAAACTCGGTTAACCATCGAGGTCTAGGGGGTGGTGGCAAGTTGAGCGGATAGTATTCTCTTGTTGTTCAAAATTGAACATGTTCGTTGCTACCAAAGGACGGACAACAACATTATATTTAAACCCGTTATATATTTCACAAATGTTAAATAAGTTAAGAAAAATCTTATTATACTATTGATACAGTCCAAATAAATTAGATAAGGCAGAGGCAATACAAAACATACATAAATAAACACATCTTAACATATAAAAATCACGTGTCACGTTGTTTGTTTGCGATGGACTCCTAAACTACTGAACCGATTTTAATGAAATTTTTAACAATGTGTGCAGTTTGGTCCAACTTGAAAGATAGGATAGTTTATAACTCTCCTTATAGTCACATTATTTATTTATTGCAAATTATTTGTTTATTATTAGCAAAGAGCTATCCATCAGTTGGTGGCGCTAACAGCGGTATTGAGTCAGAGAACGTATATTTACAGAGAAGGTTCACGATAACAAAAATTTAGGGATATTTCAATTTTGGGATATTTACTGTTTTGGATAAGCGTGTTTCACCACAGAAAATTATTAGCGTGTTTCACCACTTAACATCAGGGGCATGAAAATAGCAGAATTGAGCATTTTCAGTGTTAAATGAGAACAATAATGATAATTCCAATGTTAAGGAATGTACGCTTACAGATTCCCTTTTTTACTATGCGCAAACGATGCTGCATATAATTTATATATGTATGTACATACATACATACATATGTATGTATGTATATTTTCTATATATTTTATATCAAAGCACACAAGCATGTTTATACGTACAAATTGAACTATTTCATGATGAATTCCTTAAAATCTTTGGAAATATATAATAAAGTCATACATGCATACCTATGTATGTATGTAAATCTTTAATTAATGTACATAGGCTTGATAAGATATATATCAGAGATCTGCAACGGATACACAATTTCCGTGCACACTCGAACACTTACCCGAAACCGGCTTGTATTGCTTTCTTTGAACGAGCAGAAGGATTGCTTGTTAGCGACTGTGCGCAGACGAACGTGTTGATCACAACACTCGAGTGTCGTTCATACGTGTTTGTTTGGGTTCGGGTGTTTTGCGGATCAATATATTCGAGTGTCCGAGTTTAGGCTCGAGTGTGCAAAGCATTTTTTGTTTATGTGTAATCGTCAGTACAGTTGATTAATTTGCTTTGTGAGTGTTAAGAATGTTATATGATACGTATTACATGATATTTATTGAAACTAATGGCCGAAAAAAGAAGATTTTATTGGTTGCAAAATTGCGAATGGCAGTTACAGCTTGTCTGGTCTTATGTTATGGTTATGCAAATATATTTTTAATTTTAAAATGCGTCATTCCTTTGATACATGCATACATATAGTTTAAATGCTGTATTTCAATAATATTGACTGTTAAAGTGTATACAACAATAATAATTTCTCATATTTTTGCTCAGAAAAATTTGATACATTTCTTCTACACCCGTGTTCTGTCCGAGTATCCGTGGCAATAGTTGAACACATTTCGGGTTAGCTGCGGGTGTCGAGTGTGGACACTCGCTTGTGATCGTTTTGAAGAGAGTATGATCAAACAGACTCGAACACTCAGAAAGCAGCTGCCGGGTGTGCCACTCGATCGAACCCATTGCTGCCGAGTGTGGTGCTCGCTCGTGCTCGATTTTTAATGAGGGTGATCGAACAGGCTCGAACATACCCAATGCAGCTCTCTGATATATATGTATGTACATACATATTTATTTACAGGTCAGGTCTTTAAAAGTTTTGATAACATGTTAAAAGACCAAGCGGTCGCACATATTCACGTACATATGTAATTATGTGTGTATGTAAACAAAAAGAAACATACGCATAATGTTTGTAAATTTGTCTACCCACAACTTTGTATGTAAATGTGTACAATTATTGCTTCATGCGAAATCTTCGTTTCACGGGCAACCAATGGCTGAAGCTTAAGTTTTTTCAAAGAGTCAATGTGTCGAAACTCAAAGAGTCACGCCCGGAACACATTGAGCGGGGCAGACTGCAAGCGACATCTGTCAAATATTAAAATATACACGTTCATATGGACACAGTTATGTAGTTGTGCAGCTGTCTAAATAACTGTGTCCTTAAGAATGTGTATATTTCAATATCAGATTCAGATGGCGCTTGCAGTCTGTCGCGTTCTATGTGTTCAGCACATCAATCTGTCGAAGCACTGACGCGACGAGACGCGAAAGAAACTAACAAACGATCGCCGATTGTTACCGCTTCCCTTGCCGCTGTAACAGCTTTGTGTTCCAACGTGCGTAAATATGTATGCATATGTATGAGCTTGCATACATATCGACGCAGATTTTTGCAAGTCACGGAAAAATATTGTTACAAAAGTAATATTAAGTTGTATTTGTATTACTATAAGCATCCCTGATTATGAACAATAGCTGTAGGTATATGGAATAGCATTTGTCTTGTTGTAGACATCTGGCGCCACGGCTGTCTGCTTGTCGAAACAATAGACATCTGGCGCCGCACTGTCTGCTTGTCTAGTTAAACAATTGCTGAGTCTGGCGCCGCGACTGTTTGCTTGCGTCTGGCGCCGTATAGCATTATGTTCTGGTAATTTCCAGACGCAATATTCTAGAAGGACACGTCGGCATCAGCGAGAAGTGCGTGGCTATATAAGCCGTGTCAGCGCCAACGTAATCAATCAGTGCTAAGAGTAAACTGCTATAGTGTAGACGAGTTGTGAAATAAAGAGTTGTTGAATTAAATTAAACAGTGTTGATTTTATTTGTCAATCCAGAGATACGAACCTAACAAAGTAAACTAGCAAGAGTAAATTCGTAACAATTGGTGTCAGAAGTGGGATTGTCAAATAATCCAAATTCAAGATGGTTAAATTCGGAGAATTGAGAATTCAGCAATTGAAAAAGGAACTGGAGGAGCGTAAATTGCCGATAAGCGGGCAAAAGGCGGATCTGCAGGCACGATTACGTGAAGCAATGGAAGCGGATGGAATTAATGTGGACGAGTTCGAATTTGATGGGCCAGAAACTTCTACAAAGGTAGAAGAAAAAGTAGAAGAACATCGAACATCATCAAGTGCAGACATGAACATGCTGTTAGTGGCTTTTAAGCAAATAATAGCTGAAAATATATCACAAATAACAGAAAATGCAGTGCAAACAGAAAATCGTCTGGCACAGCAAATAACGCAAATAGCTGAAAATACATCACAGTTAGAGTCTCGCCTTACACAACAAATGACTGAAAATAATACGCAGTTAGAAAAGCGTTTGGCACAACAGATTACAGAAAATAATACACAAGTGCAAGAGAAATTTTCAAAATTTGAAGACGAATTAAGCACTTTAAAAAATGACGAAGAAAATTTAAAATCAGAAGTTCTTCAGTTAAGTAATCGTGTGCGAGAACTGCAACTACATGGCCCTGCACCATCAACAAATAATCAAAGATTGAAGGCACCCACATTCGATGGAAGTATTCCATTTCAAATTTTCAAACTTCAGTTTGAAAAGACAGCAATGGCCAATAACTGGAATGCAGCGGACAAAGTGGCGTCCTTGTTTGTATCATTGAAAGGGCCTGCGGCAGAAATCCTTCAGACTATTCCAGACTGTGAACGGGACAACTATGAGGCATTGACGAGTGCGATAGAAAGACGATATGGTAGTGAGCACCGGAAACAAATATACCAGATCGAACTGCAAAATAGGGGTCAGAAAATGAACGAGTCATTGCAAGAGTTCGCAACTGAAATAGAACGACTGGCTCATTTGGCAAATGCAGATGCACCTGTGGATTACATTGAGAGGGTAAAAATTCAATGTTTCATAAATGGAATTCGTGATGTGGACACCAAACGCGCCACATATGCATTGCCAAAAAGAACGTTTGCTGAAACGGTTTCGCACGCCCTCACACAGGAAACAGCTTCCCTACTAAGTAAACCAGCACACAAAGTACAAAGGGTTGAAATGGAACAACCGGCGCTGATGGAAGAAATATTGAAGACTCTGAAGACAATTGCTGCACAGCGAGTAAATACAACAGGAAGATGTTTCAACTGTGGAAAAGCGGGTCACTTTGCCCGAAATTGCAATATAAAGGTAAACCCATCAAAACGGAAACAACCAACAGAACATCGAAAAGGGATTCACCACAAAAATGCGGATGCATTATCATGTCGCCCTTGTCCACTGGAATGTAAACATTGCTCCAAATCAGAAGGAAAAGAAGGTATAATCGACGTGCGATTACTGAATATAGAACCTGAAGATGATTGGACTCCTCATCGCATTAGAATCAATCAGCTGAAGGACCCTGATCTTACAAAGCTGGTAATGGCCAAAGAAAATGGGGTACGACCACCAAAGGAACAAATAAGTAACGAGAGTCCAACGGCAAAAGCATATTGGGCCCAATGGAACAGCATAAACCTCGTTAATGGATATCTTCATCGTACCTGGGAAAGCGAAGATGGCAAACAGTCTCGTCTGCTGATCATAGTACCGAAGTCCATGATCCCGAAAGTATTGAAAGAATATCACAATGGACCTAGTGGAGGGTACCTTGGAATTACAAAAACTATAGAGAAGATTAAACAACGGTTCTACTGGATCGGTTGTCGAGATTCCATAGCAGAATGGATAAGTAATTGCGTAGAGTGCATGGCAGCTAAAGGTCCTAAAGCCAAAAGTCGCGGTAGGCTACAACAGTACAAC